>NC_057389.1:82452446-82517952 GCF_019320065.1 Cervus canadensis
ATGTCTTCAGCTGTTTGAAGGCTTGACTGGAATTGGAAGATACACCTCCTACAAGGCTCACCACATATCTGTTAAAAGGTCTTATTTTCAGCTCTTCGCCATATAGACTTCTTCATAGGGCTGCTGAGGGGACATGGCAGTCAACTTCTCCCACAGTGAGGAATTCAAAAGAGGTTGCAGTCCATTCTATGATCTAGTTCTGGAAGTTTCATGTCAGCAGTTCTGCCATATTCTACTCATTAAGATCAAGTTGTTAAGCAGAACTTCACTTAAGGGTGGATCATGAATTAATTTCTACTTTTTGATGGAGGAAGGGTCAGAGAATTTGGAAACATAATTTAAAACCATCATGTTCTTCTCTTTCTCTCTGTGCTCAAAATTCAACTAAAAGCCCATTGTATCGACTTTCTAGGAAGGTTTCATGACTATTTCAACCCATGATGATTTATTTTGTGTGCCCTTTCCATATATTTACCATATAGAAGTTATCAACTATGGAATAACCAAATTGCTCAGCCTACAATCCCAGATAATCCAACTCTGTCAGTATGGAATGAGACTCAGGAATTTATATTGTTTAAAAATACTATTTGTTATAATTTTTAAGAATAGTCATACTTAAAAACCACTGACTGGTAATTAACTATACATGAGAAAGTATAAACTTAAGTCATATCAACAGTTCTCTTTTAAAGGAAATTATTGGAATTTGGGCCATATATTTCCCAGATAAATCATTGAAAAAAACAGGGATTAGGTATGCCTGAAATAACATTTTCACATGATAATTTCTTATTATTGAAATTCATGTAAATTATAGGCTTCTAATAATATTAACTTTTCTGTTACCACCCCACTTATTGCTCCCATTTGCTGAATATCTGTAAGAAAAGAGATTTTTATCCCTCACTCTCCAAGTCAGAATGATATTTTTATGGTTTCAATTACACATTTCTTCCTATTTTTAGGTGCAGTGACAAGCATCTAATTTTTGCAAAATGTTCAATGTGAATCAGTCTTTAAAAAAAAATATCAAAACACACAAGGAAAGTAACTTTATCCTCCAGGAAAGTGACAATGTCACTTGCAACTACTATTGCTGCTTCTTCCTTGAATTCCCTGTACATGTTCTTTCTTCTTTTCTCTTCTGTTTATTGTCCCCTAGCATGGTCATCTACTACTTCAGAATAATTGACATCATTTTCATTATTACATGAAGAGGCAGATATGAGATTACGTTTAATCTTGCCAGAAATTTAGACTTAAGTTTGAGTAGCATAATTTCGAATTTTTTAGTGGACTAGTTAAGAAATATGTTTACTTGTTGGGCAGTTGAATATATGTGTCTGTGTATGTGAAACAGTAAACATCAAATTGATTTCCAATTTTATTACCAGTTTTACCCAAATTGTATACTTTTGTTTTAAACACACTTAAAAGGGGCAAGTCTGTTAATTCTTCGTAATTTGTGATGTTGATTGCATATATAGAAATAGGTTAATTTTCAGGATATTCTGGACTCTTAAAAATAGTTTTGAAATTAAAATATCACTTTTTAAAATAAAGATCTTTGTCAGTATAAAAGAATAAATAGAAAACCACATTCCTCCAAGGTTATTCATTGAAGCATTTTTTTTATACTAGAATATTGGAAAAATCTAAATGCTTTTCCTCTGTAGAGTGGTTGAATAAACTTGTATATCCACACAGTAGAGCACTGTGCAGTCATTAAAAAAAAATGAGTGAGCATGACCTCAATGATATAAGGAGTGATTTACAGTATATAATATTAAATATCAAAGCAAGAATAAGGTGGAAAATAGTATACAGAGTAGTCCACCATCTGTGGAAGAAAAATAAAGGACTCTCTCCCTCTCTCTCTCTATATATATATAGAGTCTTAATCTGCTTTAAATATACACCTATACACACATATACACTTATAAAAGTAGATAAATTGACTGTGTTTTTTATAGCTATACATACATATTACTTATTTTATAAACACAGAAATAACAACACAAAAACAATATAGTTAACTGCAGCTGGGTTAGTAAGAACAATGAAGAAGGAGTGGGGATGCCTTGAGGAGTTTATCTTTTTTTTTTTTTTTTTTTAATTTTTTTTATTAGTTGGAGGCTAATTGCTTCACAACATTTCAGTGGGTTTTGTCATACATTGATATGAATCAGCCATAGATTTACACTTATTCCCCATCCCGATCCCCCCTCCCATCTCCCTCTCCACCCGATTCCTCTGGGTCTTCCCAGTGCACCAGGCCGGAGCACTTGTCTCATGCATCCCACCTGGGCTGGTGATCTGTTTCACCATAGATAGTATACATGCTGTTCTTTGAAACATCCCACCCTCACCTTCTCCCACAGAGTTCAAAAGTCTGTTCTGTATTTCTGTGTCTCTTTTTCTGTTTTGCATATAGGGTTATCGTTATCACCTTTCTAAATTCCATATATATGTGTTAGTATGCTGTAATGTTCTTGATCTTTCTGGCTTACTTCACTCTGTATAATGGGCTCCAATTTCATCCATCTCATTAGAACTAATTCAAATGAATTCTTTTTAATGGCTGAGTAATATTCCATGGTGTATAGGTACCACAACTTCCTTATCCATTAGTCTGCTGATGGGCATCTAGGTTGCTTCAATGTCCTGGCTATTATAAACAGTGCTGCGATGAACATTGGGGTGCATGTGTCTCTTTCAGATCTGGTTTCCTCGGTGTGTATGCCCAGAAGTGGGATTGCTGGGTCATATGGCAGTTCTATTTCCAGTTTTTTAAGGAATCTCCACACTGTTCTCCATAGTGGCTGTACTAGTTTGCATTCCCCCAACAGTGTAAGAGGGTTCCCTTTTCTCCACACCCTCTCCAGCATTTATTGCTTGTAGACTTTGGGATAGCAGCCATTATGACTGGTGTGTAATGGTACCTCATTGTGGTTTTGATTTGCATTTCTCTGATAATGAGTGATGTTGAGCATCTTTCATGTGTTTGTTAGCCATCTGTATGTCTTCTTTGGAGAAATGTCTGTTTAGTTCTTTGGCCCATTTTTTGATTGGGTCATTTATTTTTCTGGAATTGAGCTTCAGGAGTTGCTTGTATATTTTTGAGATTAATCCTTTGTCTGTTTCTTCATTTGCTATTATTTTCTCCCAATCTGAGGGCTGTCTTTTCACCTTACTTATAGTTTCCTTTGTAGTGCAAAAGCTTTTAAGTTTCATTAGGTCCCATTTGTTTAGTTTTGCTTTTATTTCCAATATTCTGGGAGGTGGGTCATAGAGGATCTTGCTGTGATTTATGTCGGAGAGTGTTTTGCCTATGTTCTCCTCTAGGAGTTTTATAGTTTCTGGTCTTACATTTAGATCTTTAATCCATTTTGAGTTTATTTTTGTGTATGGTGTTAGAAAGTGTTCTAGTTTCATTCTTTTACAAGTGGTTGACCAGTTTTCCCAGCACCACTTGTTAAAGAGGTTGTCTTTTTTCCATTGTATATCCTTGCCTCCTTTGTCAAAGATAAGGTGTCCATAGGTTCGTGGATTTATCTCTGGGCTTTCTATTCTGTTCCATTGATCTATATTTCTGTCTTTGTGCCAGTACCATACTGTCTTGATGACTGTGGCTTTGTAGTAGAGTCTGAAGTCAGGCAGGTTGATTCCTCCAGTTCCATTCTTCTTTCTCAGATTACTTTGGCTATTCGAGGTTTTTTGTATTTCCATACAAATTGTGAAATTCTTTGGTCTAGTTCTGTGAAAAATACCGTTGGTAGCTTGATAGGGATTGCATTGAATCTATAGATTGCTTTGGGTAGAATAGCCATTTTGACAATATTGATTCTTCCAATCCATGAACAAGGTATGTTTCTCCATCTGTTTGTGTCCTCTTTGATTTCTTTCATCAGTGTTTTATAGTTTTCTATGTATAGGTCTTTTGTTTCTTTAGGTAGATATACTCCTAAGTATTTTATTCTTTTTGTTGCAATGGTGAATGGTATTGTTTCCTTAATTTCTCTTTCTGTTTGTTCATTGTTAGTATATAGGAATGCAAGGGATTTCTGTGTGTTAATTTTATATCCTGCAACTTTAGTATATTCATTGATTAGCTCTAGTAATTTTCTGGTAGAGTTTTTAGGGTTTTCTATATAGAGGATCATGTCATCTGCAAACAGTGAGAGTTTCACTTCTTCTTTTCCTATCTGGATTCCTTTTACTTCTTTTTCTGCTCTGATTGCTGTGGCCAAAACTTCCAACACTATGTTGAATAGTAGTGGTGAGAGTGGGCACCCTTGTCTTGTTCCTGATTTCAGGGGAAATGCTTTCAATTTTTCACCATTGAGGGTGATGCTTGCTGGGGGTTTGTCATATATAGCTTTTATTATGTTGAGGTATGTTCCTTCTATTCCTGCTTTCTGGAGAGTTTTAATCATAAATGAGTGTTGAATTTTGTCAAAGGCTTTCTCTGCATCTATTGAGATAATCATATGGTTTTTATCTTTCAATTTGTTAATGTGGTGTATTACATTGATTGATTTGCGGATATTAAAGAATCCTTGCATTCCTGGGATAAAGCCCACTTGGTCATGGTGTATGATTTTTTTAATATGTTGTTGGATTCTGTTTGCTAGAATTTTGTTAAGGATTTTTGCATCTATGTTCATCAGTGATATTGGCCTGTAGTTTTCTTTTTTTGTGGCATCTTTGTCTGGTTTTGGAATTAGGGTGATGGTGGCCTCATAGAATGAGTTTGGAAGTTTACCTTCTTCTGCAATTTTCTGGAAGAGTTTGAGTAAGATAGGTGTTAGCTCTTCTCTAAATTTTTGGTAGAATTCAGCTGTGAAGCCATCTGGTCCTGGGCTTTTGTTTGCTGGAAGATTTTTTATGACAGTTTCGATTTCCTTGCTTGTGATGGGTCTGTTAAGATCTTCTATTTCTTCCTGGTTCAGTTTTGGAAGGTTATATTTTTCTAAGAATTTGTCCATTTCATCCAAGTTGTCCATTTTATTGGCATAGAGCTGCTGGTAGTAGTCTCTTATGATCCTTTGGATTTCAGTGTTGTCTGTTGTGATCTCTCCATTTTCATTTCTAATTTTGTTAATTTGGTTCTTGTGGTCTTGCTAATGGTTTGTCAATTTTGTTTATTTTTTCAAAAAACCAGCTTTTAGCTTTGTTGATTTTTGCTATGGTCTCTTTAGTTTCTATTGCATTTATTTCTGCCTTAATTTTTAAGATTTCTTTCCTTCTGCTAACCCTGGGGTTCTTCATTTCTTCCTTCTCTAATTGCTTTAGGTGTAGAGTTAGGTTATTTATTTGGCTTTTTTCTTGTTTCTTGATGTAAGCCTGTAATGCTATGAACCTTCCCCTTAGCACTGCTTTTACAGTGTCCCATAGGTTTTGGGTTGTTGTGTTTTCATTTTCATTCATTTCTATACATATTTTGATTTCTTTTTTGATTTCTTCTATGATTTGTTGGTTATTCAGAAGCGTGTTATTTAGCCTCCAGGTGTTTGAATTTTTAACAATTTTTTTCCTGTAATTGAGATCTAATCTTACTGCACTGTGGTCAGAAAAGATGACTGGAATGATTTCAATTTTTTTTGAATTTTCCAAGACTAGATTTATGGCCCAGGATGTGATCTATTCTGGAGAAGGTTCCGTGTGCATTTGAGAAAAAGGTGAAGTTGCTTGTTTTGGGGTGAAATGTCCTATAGATATCAATTAGGTCTAGCTGGTCCATTGTGTCATTTAAAATTTGTGTTTCCTTGTTAATTTTCTGTTTAGTTGATCTATCCATAGTTGTGAGTGGGGTATTAAAGTCTCCCACTATTATTGTGTTACTATTAATTTCCTCTTTCATACTCATTAGTGTTTGCCGTACATATTGCGGTGCTCCTATGTTGGGTGCATATATATTTATAATTGTTATATCTTCTTCTTGGATTGATCCTTTGATCATTATGTAGTGTCCTTCTTTGTCTCTTTTCACATCCTTTATTTGAAAGTCTATTTTATCTGATATGAGTATTGCGACTCCTGCTTTCTTTTGGTCTCCATTTGCATGAAATATTTTTTTCCAGCCCTTCACTTTCAGTCTGTATGTGTCTCTTGTTTTGAGGTGGGTCTCTTGTAGACAGCATATATGGGGGTCTTGTTTTTGTATCCATTCAGCCAATCTTTGTCTTTGGTTGGGGCATTCCAACCCATTTACATTTAAGGTAATTATTGATAGGTGTGGTCCCGTTGCCATTTACTTTGTTTGTTTTGGGTTCACGTTTATACAACCTTTCTGCATTTCCTGTCTAGAGAAGATCCCTTTAGCATTTGTTGAAGAGCTGGGTTTGGTGGTGCTGAATTCTCTCAGCTTTTGCTTATCTGTAAAGCTTTTGAGTTCTCCTTCATATCTGAATGAGAATCCTTGCTGGATACAGTAATCTAGGTTGTAGGTTATTCTCTTTCATTACTTTCAGGACGTCCTGCCATTCCCTTCTGGCCTGGAGGGTTTCTATTGATAGGTCAGCTGTTATCCTTATGGGAATCCCTTTGTGTGTTATTTGTTGTTTTTCCCTTGCTGCTTTTAATATTTGTTCTTTGTGTTTGATCTTTGTTAGTTTGATTAATATGTGTCTTGGGGTGTTTCGCCTTGGGTTTATCCTGTTTGGGACTCTCTGGGTTTCTTGGACTTGAGTGGCTATTTCCTTCCCCATTTTAGGGAAGTTTTCAGCTATTATCTCCTCGAGTATTTTCTCATGGCCTTTCTTTTTGTCTTCTTCTTCTTCTTCTGGGACTCCTATGATTCGAATGTTGGGGCGTTTCACATTGTCCCAGAGGTCCCTGAGGTTGTCCTCATTTCTTTTGATCCTTTTTTCTTTTTTCCTCTCTGCTTCATTTATTTCCACCATTTTATCTTCTACCTCACTTATCCTATCTTCTGCCTCCGTTATTCTACTCTTGGTTCCCTCCAAAGTGTTTTTGATCTCATTCATTGCATTGTTCATTTTTAATTGACTCTTTTTTATTTCTTCTAGGTCTTTATTAAACAATTCTTGTATCTTTTCAATCTTTGTCTCCAGGCTATTTATCTGTAACTCCATTTTGTTTTCAAGATTTTGGATCATTTTTATTATCATTATTCTAAATTCTTTTTCAGGTAGATTCCCTATCTCCTCCTCTTTTGTTTGACTTGGTGGGCATTTTTCATGTTCCTTTACCTGTTGGGTATTTCTTTGCCTTTTCATCTTGTTTAGATTGCTGTGTCTGGAGTCTGTATTCTGGAGGTCTGGTGGTTCCTTTTTATTGTGGAGGATTACCCAGTGGGTGGGGTTAGATGATTGGCTTGTCAAGGTTTCCCGGTTAGGGAAGCTTGCGTCGTGTACTTGGTGCGTGGAACTTGATTTCTTCTTTTTGGAGAGCAATGGAGTGCCCAGTAATGAGTTTTGGAGATGGGTCTATGTGTTAGGTGTCACCTTGGGCAGCCTGTATGTTGACATTCGGGGCTATGTTCCTGTGTTGCTGGAGAATTTGCGTGGTATGTCTTGCTCTAAAACTTACTGGCTCTTGGGTGGTGGTTGGTTTCAGTGTAGGTATGGAGGCTTTTGGATGGTCACTTATTGCTTAAAGTTCCATGTAGTCAGGAGTTTTCTGGTGTTCTCAGGTTTTGGGCTTAAGTTTCCTGCCTCTGGATTTCAGTTTTATTCTTCCTGTAGTCTCAGGACTTCTCCAACTATACAGCACTGATAATAAAACTTCTAGGTTAATGGTGAAAAGATTCTCCCCTGTTAGGGACACCCAGAGAGGTTCACAGAGTTACATGAACAGGAGAAAAGGGAGGAGGGAGATAGAGATGAGCAGGAGGAGAAAAAGGGGGACTCAAGAGGACAGAGACAGATCTACGCAGCTGTCTGTTCCCAGAGTGTTCTCCGTATCTCAGACACCTACAAGGATTCACAGAATTGGATTGGGAAGAGAAGGGGAAAGGAGGAAATAGAGGTGTTCTGAGGTAGAAAACAGAGAGTCAAGATTGGGAGAGAATAATCTTCGGTTTAAAGATAGGGCTTCTCTTTTTTTTTTTTTTTTTGGTAAGGTTATAGTGTAGTGAAAATGAAAATGAAGAGTAGTAGAGGAGTTCTAGAGGACTTTAAAAGAAATAAGAGAAAAAGAAAAATAGAAAATAAAAGAGAAAACGGGAAGGAAAAAAAAGAAGAAAAAAGAAGAAAAAGAAAAAAAAGGAAAAAAAACAAAAACAAAAAAGAAAGAAAGAAGAAAAAAAAAATTTTTTTCCCCCTAATTAAAAAAATCGTAAAAATCTATGAAAATGAAAGTTAAGGAGTAATGGGGGAGTAATAGGGAATTTTAAAGGAAAATAAAAGAGAAAAAATAAAAAAGAAAATATATAAAAAGAAAAAAAAATTTTTTTTTTTTCCTTACTTAGAAAAAAAAAAGTAAAAATATATCTAGGAGTTTCTCTGGAGCTGCTGCGGTCAGTGTGGGTTCGGCTCAGTTTCAGATAGCTCCTCGTTCCAGCTTACACTTCTCGATATCTACAGGGCCCTTCCGTGAAGTCGGTGTTTTCTATAGGGATTTTAATCTGTTGCACCAGTCCCTTCTGAAGCGGTTCCCTTTGTTTATTTGGCTTCTGTTTGCCGGTCTCTTCAGAGCCTCATTTCCGCCCTGACACAGGCGGGCGGAGGTGGGCTCTTATTCAGTTAGCTAGTTCCGTTGCGCTGCTGGGAGGGGCTGACGCTGTGGGGATGGGCTGGCGCTGCGGGGCGGGGCTGACGCTGCGGGGAGGGGCTGGCCCTGCGGGGGCGGGCTGGCGCTGCCGGGAGGGGCTGACGCTGCTTTCTCCGTCTGCCGCTGCTCAGGCTCCCGGCTGTTCTATATGGAGCGCGCCCCGCGCTGCGCTAGGTTCCAGCCCTCGGGTGTTACACAAAAGCGCGGAAGGAAAAGCTGCGCCTGCTCTCTGTGCCTTCCCCGTCAGAGCGGTCCAGGCAGCGAGGGGCTTGATGGGCGCACTATCCCCAGGTGTGGCACACTCACTCCCTTCCGCGGACCCAGTCTCAGTTTCCGCTGGCGCCAGTCGGGTGCGCGCGCCTTCCGCCCTCTGCGTCCCCAGCCCCAGTCCCCGCCTGTGCCGGTCGGGTGCCTGCGCCCTGTGTCTCGCCGCGACCTTCCCCTCCCCCCTGCCTCCTGCCTCCGGCGGGGCTGGGCGGGTCCGCAGCCTGCGACCTCTTCTTGGGACTTTCTCCGTCCCTTTGTTCTGCGAACGGCCGGCAGTGTGTTCCGGCCGGTTAATTTTCTCTCTTTTGGTCTCCCACAGTTCAAGTTGGCACCTCACAGAAGCTCCCTCCGATTGTCCTCAGGGCACTCAGGCCCGGACCCTAGCCCAAGCAAGGCCGCCTAAGACTCCCTTCCCGGGACGGGTCTCCGTCCTTAGCTCTTTTGTCTCACTTTTTATCTTTTATATTTTGTCCTACCTCCTTTCGAAGACAATGGTCTGCTTTTCTGGGCGCCTGATGACCTCAGCTAGCGATCAGAAGTTGTTTTGTGAGGTTTGCTCTGCATTCAGTTATTCTTTTGATGAATTTGTAGGAGAGAAAGTGGTCTCCCCGTCCTACTCCTCCGCCATCTTGGCTCCTCCTCTTCTGTGTATTCTTGCCACCTCTTTTTAATATCTTCTGCTCCTGTTAGGTCCATACCATTTCTGTCCTTATTGAGCCCATCTTTGCATGAAATGTTCCCTTGGTATCTTGAATTTTCTTGAAGAGATCTCTAGTCTTTCCAATTCTATTGTTTTCTTCTATTTTTTTTTTCTATTTATTGATAACTGAGGAAGGCTTTCTTATCTGTCTGTGTTATTCTTTGCAACTCGGCATTCAAATGGGTATATCTTTCCTTTTCTCCTTTGCCTTTAGCTTCTCTTCTTAGCTATTTCTAAGCCTCCTCAGACAACCATTTTGCTTTTTTGCATTTCCTTTTCTTGGGGAATGGTCTTGATCTCTGCCTCCTGTACAATGGCACGAACCTCTGCCCATAGTTCTTCAGGTATTCTGTCTATCAGATCTAATTCCTTGAATCTGTTTTGTCACTTTCACTGTATAATAGTAAGGGATTTAAGTCATACCTGGTCTAGCAGTTTTCCCTTCTTTCTTCAATTTAAGTCTGAATTTTGCAAATAAGGTGTTTACCTATAAAGTCAGGGACTAATTAGACTGTCTGTGGTTTGGTATCTGGACACATATTTATTGCTTTTCTTCATAATACAGTCAAAATTGTATCTGTGGCCTTGAAGCTTAACTCAGAAATAGGACAGGACACTCTGTGAGGTCATCATTACGAGTAGATGCTGGATTGAAAACAGCTGTTCTCTTTATTCTGGTGGAGCAAGAGGTCTGGCTTCATCATTGGCCGTGTTTGAGATGTGTTCCCTTGTGTCCAGAAATAGGTGCTGAATTAATCATCTTGTCCTAAGGACAAACTCTTGGAATACTATTCAAAGAACAAAATCGAGAGCTTTTTATGGTTCTAGAGTTTTCTAAAATGAGGAAGTAGAACAGATACCTGGAAAAGATGACTTTTTTTTCCTGTTATGTAATTTACAATCATCCCTTATATAAGACATCTTAAGGAATTAGCATAATGTTCTCTTCACCTCTGTGTCCTTCTTAGTGGCAAAAATCTATTCCATATTAGGACATTTAGGAACAATCACATCTCTAAAGTTTGAGCCAGTAGAACCATAAAGTTATTCCTATTCCCAGTCCTACTCTTTGAAGAATATACACAAATTTCCCTAAGAATTTTAAGGACATACATTTATTCATCACTAAATATCCACTGGTTCCTACTTTGTGCCAGACACTCTTCTGTGCATTGAGAATATAGCAATAAATGAGACAAAAATTACTCTCAGGATGCTTATACCATATTAATAGAATTAATTAGAGTCTTTCATGTGCTCAGGAACTAAACATTTTTCTACTTGAAACTTCTAAAATAAATGAAGCATAGCATTTAAAAATAAGTTCTCAAAAACTTATTCTTACACTTTCATTACATATTTTACTCTATGACCTCTTAATACTTATTAGTGGAAAACATCTCCCTAAGTCCAAAAAATTCATTTATTCTTAAGAATTGGAGAACTATTGTTCCATGGCCTCTATAAAAATGATTCTTAAACTGGAAAACTTATTAAAATATAGATTCAGTGTATCTGGGATGGGGCCCAAGATTATTCTCCATTCCCCAGGTTTCCAGGTAATGCTAATGCTGCTGATCTATGGCTATCAAGGCACTGAATATCAAGGCACTATTCAACATCATTGGATATTCTCTGGTAGCCCAGACAG
Source organism: Cervus canadensis (assembly GCF_019320065.1). Classification (NCBI taxonomy): domain Eukaryota; kingdom Metazoa; phylum Chordata; class Mammalia; order Artiodactyla; family Cervidae; genus Cervus; species Cervus canadensis. Next base: position 82,463,804 of record NC_057389.1, read on the forward strand.
TGAAGAATCTGCCTGCAATGCAGGAGACCTGGATTCAATCCCAGGGTTAGGAAGATCCCCTGGAGAAAAGTATGGCTACCCACTCCAGTATTCTGCCTGGAGAATCTCCATGGACACAGGAGACTGGCAGGCTTCAGTCCATGGGGTCACAAAGAGTCAGATACAACTGAGTGACTAAGCGCATACAATAGCATTATGGACTAAATGTATGTATTTTATTCTACTATTCAATTATAAAATTCTTTAAACTTTATTTTATTCTTCATAATAAAAGTGGTTCAACATGACTCTCCAAGACAAGTAGTGGTTATTTATAATGTTCTCATCGCATAGCAAAGACTATAAAAATATTTATAGTAAAGATTATGATCATTCAATTTATCATTCAGTACATTTATGGTCTAGCAAGTAGGGGATTGTATAACATAGTGGTTGAGAGCTTTTGATTTAGAATTAGAAAATCCCTAAAAACTATGTAACATCAAGCAAGTTACTTAATCTCCCTAAACCTGGTTCTTCATTTATTAAGTGGGGATGACTAATACTACTTGCCACATAGGGTGTTTATAAGATTAAATGAGAAAATGCATATAAAAAGCTCACATAATTCCCTGGTTCAAGAATATCCCTGGTGTAGGAAATGGCAACCCACTCCAGGATTCCTGCCTGGAGAATCCCATGGACAGAGAAGCCTGGTGGGCTGCAGTCCATGGGGTTGCAAAAGAGTCAGACACAACTGAGTACACACACACACACACACAAACACACACACACTTTCTGACACATAGTGTGTGGTTAATAAATGTTAGTTTTCCCATTATTATACGCAAAGGCTGTAAATGATAAAAAGCAAGGACAACTATTACCCTGTCCTCAGAGAAGGCACACTTTGGCATGAAGATATAGTGTGTGTGTTAATAACTAATTCAATGTGGAAAGAAAGAAGAGCAAAAGTGCAGCTGGAGTCTGAAGACGAAGTGATGAATTCCACTTTGGGAACAAGACAGCTGACCCTTATTGAGGACTCACTGTGCATCATTCAGTCAGCATTCAAGTGCTTTTTATTAATTTATTAAATCCTCACAACACCCCTGCAGTAGGTTAAATCTTTAATCTTCATTTTGTAGAGGAGGAAACTACAGTGGAATAAAGTTGACTTGCTCGTAACTAGGCGGTAGTTGTCTCGGTGCCAAATTGAATCTGGTATCTGGGTCTACCTATTAACCACTGTATTTCTGTTGTTGTCCAGTTGTTAAGTCATGTCTGAAGCTTTGCAACCCCATGGACTGGAGCCCACCAGGCTCCTCTGTTCATGGGATTCTCCAGGTAACAATACCAGAATGGGTTGCCATTTCCTTCTCCAGGGATCTTCCCCAACCAGGGATTGAACCTGTGTCTTCTGCATCTCTTGCATTGGCAGGCAGATTCTTTACCACTGAGATACCAGGGAAGCCAATCACTGTACTCAGTTCAGTTGCTCAGTCGTGTCCGACTCTTTGCGACCCCGTGAATCGCAGCACGCCAGGCCTCCCTGTCCATTACCAACTCCCAGAGTTTACTCAAACTCATGTCCATCGAGTCGGTGATGCCATCCAGCCATCTCATTCTCTGTCGTCCCCTTCTCCTCCTGCCCCCAATCCCTCCCAGCATCAGCGTCTTTTCCAATTGAGTCAACTCTTCGCATGAGGTGGCCAAAGTACTGGAGTTTCAGCTTCAGCATCAGTCCTTCCAATGAACCGCTGTACTAGTCTCACCTAAAAACAAAACAAAGCTGAAGGTAATCCCTAAGTTTGCTTTTAGCAACCAGGCAATCTCAATTCCTGGGGTGGGAAAAGATGATTGAGGAAAGGGATTACAGAAGCTGAGAATGACATGGGAAAGACAGAGACTGGAAAACTGAAGCAAGTATGGAAAGCAGGATAATTTGGGATTACTGGGGTGCATAGTAATAGGAGAACATGAGTGTATGGGCTGGATAACTTGATTTCTCTGAGATTTTATTGACATGTTAATCCGCAGGAAATACAGATTGCTTTAGAGCTTGGATTCCTGCACATGGTGTTCTTTAGAAAAGACAACTTCAATGAAAAAGACCACAAAAGCCTAGCTGCTGATGTATATTTCAGAGAAACATGTTCCCTCAGAATATGAAAAACCAGAATTTTTCCTGGTTAGATTTGAGTGAAATGTATGTTGTTTTCCTTTCCAGGTCTAAAGAATGGTTTATTCATCCATATATCCTTTCAAACCATCCAATGCTGTTTTAAGAGGAATAAATAACATTTGCCAAACGTTAGCAGTGATTTTCTTTCTTTTACCTTTGGGGTAATCTTGTTTCTTCATCCAGTAGCTAAAGACTTGCTTGGACAGGCTCTGTTCAATCTGTCTGGTTTATTATCTTGGAATTTCAGCTATGTTTCATATATATAGTCTCTGGCCCATTGCTTCTCTGTTTTCCCACTTCTAAAACTAACTAACTCTCTCTCTCTCTTTCTCTCTTTCTCGTTTTCCTGTCATTCCCTCTGTCTCACACAATGGCCATACACACATGATTCAAGAGATTTAAATAGGTTTATAGCTGCAACATTCAATATCAGAACAATATTGAATGAATAGGTTATATTCTCTGGGATCTATTGAAATGCAGTGATGCTGACTTTAAAGCAAACCAAGATATTTCAGGGTACCATTTGAGAAGAACTTTCCATTTCTCAGGAGAACATTATTTCTGGTCTCAGGTGTTATTTCATTTCCAATATTCATGATCTTTTCTTTCACTTATAGATGTCATGTCCTAGGAAACACAGAAGATAAATACCTTAGGTTATGCCAGTTTTATATAGGAAAGGCAAACCTCTAAGCATTTATCATTGAAACATTTTGTCTTAGAAGACTTAAATCTGGAGAAGGTTTATGTCCCACCTCTGCTGTTTTTGCAATTGTATCTAACGATGTGTATATGTATATATACATGTGTATATGTACACATATATATATATATGTCAGAAGTAAACAAGAGGTCTATCTTGGAACTCAATTCAGCAGACAGTGAACTGAGTTTTATCCACTCCTCCTTTTCCCATCTTCCATTTTAGCTATTTTCTACTTTAGAAGAAAATTGCAAATGTTAACAGAGAGTAGTTAAAATATCAGCTCATTTTCATATGACATTTTCATATGGCATTGGGGGCTGAATAATGGTGCCCCCCAAATATGTCTACATGCTAATCTCTAGAGTCTGTGACTATGTTACCTTACATGGTAAAAGAGACTTCACAGATGTTAATTCAGAATCTTTACATGGGATGAGAATTCTGGATTATACAAGTGATTGCAATGTATTCACAAAGATCTTTATAAGAGTGAGAAGAGATGTGATGAGCTACACTGAGTTGGAGAGAAGTGGGCCATGAACCAAAGAATACAAGCAGCCTCTAACAAGCTGGGAAAGTCAAGGGAAAAGATTCTCTGCAATAGCCTCTAGAAGAAGTGCAATTCTATTGACACCTTGATTTTAGACCCCTTTTGGAGTTCTGACATCCATAACTACAAGATAAGAAATTTGCTTTGCTTTAAGCTCCAATATTTTGGTCACCTGATGCAAGGAGCTGACTCACTGGAAAAAACCCTAATGCTGGGAAAGATTGAAGGCAGGAAGAGAAGGGTTGAAGAAGGATGAGATGGTTGAATGGCATCAATGACTCAGTGGACATGAGTTTGAGCAAACTCTGGGAAATGGTGAAGGCCATGGAAACCTGGCATTCTGCAGTCCATGGGGTTACAAAGAGCTGGACCTGACTTAGTGACTGAAAAACAACAAGCCACTGCATTTGTGGCAATTTGTGGGAGCAACAGTAGGAGCTGAATGCAGCTGTTAGTGGATGCTTTGCAAGTGTCAGTGCAAACTCAAACCTAATCGTTGAGTTTCTACCCCTGTCTATGTGCTATGCTTAGTTTCTCTGTCATGTCTGACTCTTTGCAACCTCATGGACTGTAGTCTGCCAGGCTCCTCTGTCCATGGGGATTCTCCAGGCAAGAATACTGGAGTGGGTTGCCATTCCCTTCTCCAGGGGATCTTCCCAACCCAGGGATTAAACCCAGGTCTCCTACATTGCAGACAGATTCTTTACCATCTGGGCTAATAGTCACAAATTATTGTTCAGGACAATGTCAAATGTAAAGAATGTTTAAAGCTTTTTTATATTTGATCCACTGTAGTTGTCAGGAATATGTAATTATATAACCGTATTAATGCTATAAAAGAAATCACGAATGTAATAGAAAATTGTAACAACCAGAACATTCTATCAACAATAAATAGATAATTGAAATTTATACTGATGAAGTAGTATGTTCCTTTTTCATATTTTGATTACAAGATTCTTGTGATGGGATTCAATTTGTTTTTTCTTATATTAGTCCCTATGGTAGCCAGCGAGTGTCATAGGTTGAAAAATACCAGCATTTTAAAAATTACAAGGATGATAGTCATCAAGGTTATGGAAGAAATGATCAAACTTTGTAGCCATAATGCACCTTACATTTCTTCTGTCATGACTCCCTGTTTCAATTGGATGTATTTTGTACACTCTGAACTTCGATATTACTCAGTGGAATAAAACAGTGAAAATCTTGAAGAATTTTAAAATTACTTAAACTGACCATATTAATGCTGCTAAACCATAAATTTAAGAGCTTCAGAGACCCTATCCGAATTTCCCATATGGATGAACTAGTGTGAATTATATCAGTTAATTTTAATTCAAGTACAATTTAGGCCCAAGTGTATACATATTAGGGGCTTCCCCAATAGCTCAGCAGGTAAGGAATCTGCCTGCAATGCAGGAGACACAGGAGACACAGGTTCAATCTCTGGTTCAGGAAGATCCCCTGAAAGAGGAAATGGCAACCTGCTCCAATATTCTTACCTGAAAAATCTCACGGACAGAGGAACCTGGCGGGATACAGTCCAACTGGTCACAAAGAGTTGGACACGACTAATCACTGCAGATGGTAATTGCAGTCTTGAAATTAAAAGATGCTCACTCCTTGGAAGGAAAGTTGTGACCAACTTAGACAGCATATTAAAAAGCAGAGATATTACTTTGTCAACAAAGGTCCGTCTAGTCAAGGCTATGGTTTTTCCAGTGGTTATGTATGGATGTGAGAGTTGGACTATAAAGAAAGCTGAGTGCAGAAGAATTGATGCTTTTGAACTGTGGTGTTGAAGACTCTTGAGAGTCCCTTGGACTGCAAGGAGATCCAACCAGTCCATCCTAAAGGAGATCAGTCCTGGGTGTTCATTGGAAGGACTGATGCTGAAGCTGAATTTCCAATACTTTGGCCACCTGATGCGAAGAGCTGACTCATTGGAAAAGACTCTGATGCTGGGAAAGATTGAGGGCAGGAGGAGAAGGGTACGACCACCAACTCGATGGACATGAGTTTGAGTAAACTCCGGGAGCTGGTGATGGACAGGGAGGCCTGGTGTGCTGCGGTTCCTGGGGTCGCAAAGAGTCAGACACGACTGAGTGACTGAACTGAACTGAACTGAACTGAAGCACAGGACACAGCACTGTATACAGATTAGGGCAACCCTACAGAGAGAGCCTCCACCTTGGCCAAACACAATCATTGTTGAAATAACTTGTGCACTCAGGTATCAAGAAGTACTTAAAGAAAACATTACTATTGCATGTTATTAACTTAATTGATTTGGGAAGAATAGGTAGGCAACTTTCTGTCTCTTTTATTCCATAGACATGGTAAACTGGAGAATTGTCACAATTTTTCTTAACACTTTATACTTAGAAGTGATATTTTCTTAATCCTTTGAGGTGACTGGAATGAATTTAAAGAAAATGAGCTGAATTTTTATTTTAAGAGTGTATTTCAAGTTATTAATGGAGATACTGGGTTTCCTAAACCTTCAAGGTTCTTGATACGTAACTGTTCTCTGATAACATATAGCCCATAAATAGTGTGACTATGGGTCTTGGTTTTCACAAGTCAGGGCTGTTTCCTGCTGTCCCACTGTAATTATTAATAGTTACCTCTTTCAGTCTCTCAAATTTAGATGAAAAATTATCTAATCCTCTTACCCATAAGAATTCTGGACAACTTGAATAAAACTGGAACTTGGTTCTGGAATTAATGTTTCAAAAAATGTGTAGAAAATTGTGTAGAAATTGCTTTGTGTAGAAAATATATTTTCATTTGTGTAGAGCTTTGTGTAGAAAATATATTTTAACTTGTGTAGAACTTTAGTAAAAGAATAATTTGTCAAGGTTAATCTTTTTTTCCTCGGCAAAGCTCATAAATTATTTTTTCCAGGTGAATTTCTTTTTTCATTTCTTAAGACTCTATATACACTGCACAAACTGTCCCCTCAACCCAAGATTGGCAGTCATATTTGTATTATATTTATTTTTCTCTTAATTTGGAAAGAATCTGCTTCCTTAGAGTCTTCTCATTTAGGAAGCTTTGTTTGCTTACAAAGGCTTTGTTTTATGTCCTTTAGTAAAGCTTTAAATATTTTTAAAATAGATCTAGTTTATTTTATATTCACTTTATTCCTGGGAAGCTTATAATTTTTGTTGTACTGCGAATGGAATCCCTACCCCACTACCTTGTCTAGCTAGTTGCTTTTCTTATAAAGAAAAGCTACTGATTTTCATTGTAGTTGAGTACATAGTTTGTCTCTGACAATCTTTTGGAGCTCAAGTAATTTCCTAGTTGGATCCTTCAGATATTCAAGCTAATCAAATGATCTGCAGATAATTATAATTTTGTTTCTTTTCTTCTAATGGCTGTTGTTGCTTTTGCTTTCTTCACTGTAGTGATTAGAACTTTAAATAACCTTTAATGATGATGATGAATTTTGGATATTCCTATCATTTGTTGAATCCTTTGAGTATAAGACCTCAAGATACTCTTTAACTCAGGCAAATTCCTTTTGTTTCTTTGACTATAATTTCTCCTCTAGTCTTTCCTTTCTCTCTTTCTGGAACTCTTATTCCTATACTACATATCCTAGCTTTCCATCTTTCATCTCTATTTCCTTTATATTTCTTTATTTTCCTCTCATATTTTAGATTTGATTCCCTGAAGGTAGAGTTGGAGACAGGGACTCTCGTCCAGGCACTTACTGAGGGAATGTTCTCAAGGGGAGTGTGTAAGAGTGAGCAAAGCTGAATAAGACAGGGGAAGAAGCTGGGCAAAGAGAAGGGTTCAGCTGCAGCCTGGCCTTGGCGTAAGACCATGGGGAGCTCTGATGTATGAATGGTACCACAGAGTTACCCTCTGAAAAATAAGCCCAGCTTATGTACCTCCTTATCAGGAAGTTCCTCCCTGGGAGCTCTGCCTGAGGCTGAGGTTGTGACCTCTCAACTCACAGGGGAAGAATGTAGCTGTGAACTTTTAGCAGCCAACACTTAAGAGCAGCTAGAGGATAGGAACATAAGCCTAACACATTCGCATGAGTAAGAAAAAGCATCTACTAAACAGTCTATATTTACATATAATACATACTTATAAAATATATAAATATTCTATACTAAGAAATCCTCAATAAAAAATAAAGATAATAAAGCAACCACACAGCAACATTTTTAGCTTCTAAGCAAAGTTATAACCAAGTAGTATTTGAAAAAATTTCTTTATTTTTTTGAAAAGCGTAAGCATTCTAGCTCTTCTTTTCTGTACAGAATTTTCTGTGGTTTTTTTCTAGTGTGTAAAGAATACTGGAAGAATCCTTTGGAGAGAGATTCATTTTTTCATATTTATGATCGCCAATTGTACTCTACTTTCATTAAAAGAATATTTTTCTATTCTTCAATTTTCTTCTTAATAAATGTGCTGTAGTTCTAGGAGCTTTATTGTCTCATCCTGAGCATCAGTTTAATGTTTCACTCATAGTGGAAGCCTGCTAATCTTAAAATGGTCTCTAACTGGCTTTCCTTATTTCCTCTGAGCAACATCCACAAAGCTAGTTATTTTTAATCACAAAATTAGTAGAGACCAAATTTCTTGATGGGGTTCATTTAGTCTTCTTATATTGGGTGCTGCTAGTGGTAAAGAACCTGCCTGCCAATGCAGGAGACTCAAAAGACTAGGGTTCTATCCCTGGTTTGGGAAGATCCCCTGGAGAAGGAAATGGCAACCCGCTCCAGTATTCTTTTCTGAGAAATCCCATGGACAGAGGAGCCTGATGGGCTACAGTATTAGAGGAACAGTTTTAGAACTCCCTTGTGCCTGTTATACAATTGTTGCTTATTATAAAATTATTGCTGAATGAAGCTTCTTTGCTGATAATAAAAATATGAAATAAGGTAAAAAGAACAAAAATGTATCCTCAGTATGAACATACACATATACATGTGAAATATAATGTTTTGCTAAGGATGGTAAAATCAGCTAAATAATAAAGTGTTATTTTATCCTAATATTCAAAGTTGAGTTAGATCTTCCATCTCTCACTTTTGACTGCAGTTGAGCAGTAAACTTCCAAAAAGAGAAAGGGTCTCATCTTTTTGGTGTTCAAGGAGAAGGAGACACTTTAGTACTGAGCAACCTGAATGAGAAAGGCTTTGTGTAGAAGACAATGAGATGAGTTTCAAAGCTTTCCTTTCCTCAATAGGTGAATGTATTGTTTAGTGGAGTGCTTAAAATAAATCAATACTTTTAGATAACATAATACCAATGGAATTAGGTAAATATCTTCCTGTATCATATTTCTTTGGGGTAAAGATACATTTCTATGATCTGTAGACAACTGTCATTTAGAAAGAATTTAGTTACATTGCCAAGATCTTCAGATAACATTTGACTAGGTCATTTGCCTTATGTGAGAGTAACATATTTTGTGGAATGTTAAGCATATGCTATTGAATATGATATATGAATATATGTATATAATTATGTGAATAATATACATAAATGTGAATTTAAGGATTATATTACCTTTAACAGTGAAGTTTTGAAATTTCAAAGCCCTATAGATAAAATAAGTGAACTCAACTTTAAATGCAAGGACACTGGAAATCTGAATTAGCCAAAAGCTTATTTTTCATACTGTGGTAACTCTATTCTAATCTTAGATATATGAAGAGAAGAAAGGAAAATAGTTCATCAAAACTGACAAATTTATAGATCTCACAATATTGATTTATTAAGATTTAGTAAGCAATATTTGCTTCCTATTGCTGCTGTAAAAAAAACTACCACAAAATTTGTGACTTAAAATAATACAAGTTTATTATCTTAAACTTTTTTAGATCAAGAGTCTCACGGGGCTAAAATCAGAGTGTAGGCAGAACTGTATTTCTTCTGGAGGCTCTAGGAAAGGATCCAGTTTCTTGTCTTTCCCAGTTTCTAGAGGTACCTACATTCTTTGGTTTATTGTCTCTTCCTCCTCTTCCAAGTCAGCAGTATTACATTTCTCTGACCCTAATTCCATCTTCATCTCTTTCTCTCAGACCTTAGCCAAGAAGGGTCTCAGGTGTTAAGAGCCCACATAGATAATTCACAATAGTGTCCCAATCTCAAATTCCTTGATTTTAATCACATCTGTAAAATCCTTTTTGCCATGTAAGGTAACATGTTCACAGATTCAAAGAATTAGCATGAAGACATCCTAGGTGGGGAATGCATTGTTCTGCTACTACATAGCAGATCATTTCTAGGTGGAGTAAAAAAAGATTGAGCCTTTGCCCCAAAAGTGTCTATTTCTCCTAATACAATCAACCTTCATAGCATGTTTCTAATAATCACATCACTGTAGGGTCTCACATAAAGTTCATAATCAACAGAAACTGCAAGACAGTTTTCTATCATCATTCAAGGCTAACTCCCGAGTAGACAATATTTATTGCAAGAAATTTTTTGAAAGAAACTCTGTTTTTCAATCAACAGAATGAAAATGAAAGTTATGATTGATTATTCACTGTAGCTGATGTTCAATGCGGCTACAAGGTTAGTTACAATCAAAGAAGGAATAACTTCTCAGTCTTGAAATAAATACTTACCTTTGGTTCTTAGAAATGAATTTTAGTGGAACACAATTTACTTTTATGTAAGAAAGTTTACCAGGCTCTTCAAAAGCCAAAGCATTCTCACGGCTTACAATAAAGGTAAATAAAATCATGCTGCTTTCACTGTTTACCAAATCCAGCTGGTTTGCAAATCCGTCTATTTTTTCAGCTCTAAACACAGTTCTTTGATTTCCTCATTTGCACCTCCAATTTCTGAATTTTCTTTAAAGTCTGGAGCAGTCAGCTCTTCTAGACTTTGAGCCATGCTTTGTTGTCAGGCTGATGTCATGAAGACCAAAAGCTAATCACTACTGCAGCACCACACATCTTTTGCTGGGCTTGCCTCCAGGTCGAAGGAAGAAGCCGTCGGTCAAAGACCCAGGCAGGCAAACTGATGCTTTTCAAAGCAAGGTTCATTAGATTTCGGCAATGACAACCAGTTCTGTTAATGTAAACTGTAAAATTTAGCCTTCACTGACCTTTTTAAGTTTAATGAAAAACAGTCCAGAATGGAAAATAGTACTAGACATTAATGTGCACAACTGTATGAGTAAAACCTGCAGTTAACAATGGAAGACAGGAAAACTGACTCAATCTATGATATCTTTAGGTAACTTATATCACAAGTAAACCACGAGAGACAGGAAAATATACAGGAAATGTGTAATGTCAGTTATGGATTATAGTCCAGTAGAGAAAAGAAGGATAAATCTACTGAAAATCCTCAGTCTTGTTCAAAGATTTTGGATTATTATTATTATTATTATTATTATTATTATTATTATTATTTTAGCTGCACTATTTCTTGCATGCAGCCAGATTGGGCTGAGTGAACACCACAAAACAGATAACCCAAATTCCTTCTAGGCATTTAAATTTCTTCTGCCCAGATTATTTTTCTTTAATAAATTCTCCATCCCCATATAGGCAGGGCTATAATCACAGTTTTTCCTCTTGTAAGGTGACCAATAGTCCCAAGTTGAACTGGACTTTCAGTTTTACAACTGAGACTGTCCTGGGCATGCCATTCTGATTTGAATAGAGTCTCAAGATGCAGGACTTTTTGTGCTAAAACCAGGAAATTCCTGAGCCAACTGGAACAAGTTGTTTACCCTACCAAGTCTTTTGTCTGGATCACACTTTAGGACTCATGTTGAGAGTCTCACACTTTAAGACTCATGAACTGCCTCCACTTACTTTAAGGGTCAGTATCCTGCCACCTTACTACAAGGGTCAATGTCCTGCTACTTGGGAAAGACCATGTCTGCAGAATGAGACAACACTGCAAAAAACTCTACTGGGATGGCAGATTAAAGGGGGGATTTGAATTTAATGATTGCATCCCTAAATTTTGGATATATTCCCTGGATTTTCAGTTTCTCTTAACTAATAAATTCCATTTCTTTTTCCTTCACTTAAATGGTTTAATCGCACCATTCTAGGTCACATCCATTTTACATTTTCTCACATAGTGCCAAATTACATTTCAAAGAGGCTAGGTTAACTATTTTTATATCAGGTAACTGAGTGTTTTAAGCAATATTTGATGTTGTCAGGCTTTAGCTTTTGCCAGTGATGTTAATGGTGATTGATTGTTGATATAATTTGAATTTCCTTGAATAATAGTCATGTTAAACATTATTTCAATTGCTTATTTTTCCTTCAGAAAGTGTAAATGACGACTAGTGTTCTGAATCCTTTGACCATTTTGATGTTGGTTGTTTACATTTTCCTAATTGATTAGTTGGGTTTGATTTTTTTATGTAATTCTAGATTGTTACCTGTCTTTTAACACTGATTATAATATCTTTAAATATATATAAGTGTTGTATATTGGTATAGTGAAATTTACTGACCTCTTTTTATAGCTTTTTTAATGTATGTTTTTGATAAATCTTACCATAACCCTAGTCAGAGATATTATGAATAGTTTTTTTCTAAAACTTGTGTTGTTTTTCCTATGCAGGTCTTAAGTATATCTGAATTTTATTTGTGATCTAGACATCTACCTTCAACCCTGTGGAAAGTCAGCATCATCTATTCCATCACCAATTGGTACAAAATAACATCTTTTTAAACTAAATACAGGGTGTATGCTTGGGTCTATTTTTGAGGCCTTTAGTCTGTTCCACAGGAAGAAGTTTAAATTCATTGTATAAAATTTTTTTATATATTTTTGTCAGAACTACCACTGCTTTGTGGATTTATTTAGGGAAAATTGATATCTTTAGGTTAGTGCTTCGAGTCTTTTCTGTTGTTAGCATAGTTTTACAAGTTTCTCCATTAAGACCTTTTCTAACTTTGGTGATTTCTGAGTGAGTTCCCAAATTTCCTAACACTAACTGAAGTGTTAAGAAATTTTCTTATTTCTATTTTCTTTTTTTAGAAAGAAAATTAGAAAAAAAATTTCTATTTTCTTATTTCTAGTAGATTGGAAGAATATTTCTTCATGTATTAGCTTTAGATCCTGTTTCTAGCATCATTGACTCTATTTGTTGTCTTTTTTTTTAACATAACCTATTTAATTTTTTGTGATCATATCGTTTTAAGTAAAGTCAGTGACCTTTATTTCAGGTGTGTGTATGTGTATATATACATACCATTTTATTGGCAAGGATCATTAAAATAATTTTGAATAATAGTGATTATAGTGAGTATTCTAGCTTTGTTCTGTTCAATATTTTGTTTGATGTTAAGGAAGGTTTTTGATCCATGAACATGAAATCTATCTCCATTTATTTAGATCTTTTATTTCTTCCTAAATCCTCTTGATGAAAGTGAAAGAGGAGAGTGAAAAAGTTGGCTTAAAAGTAAACATTCAGGAAACTAAGATCATCACATCTGGCCCCATCACTTCATGGGAAATAGATGGGGAAACAGTAGAAACAGTGTCAGACTTTATTTTCGGGGGGGCTCCAAAATCACTGCAGATGGTGATTGCAGCCATGAAATTAAAAGACGCTGACTCCTTGGAAGGCAAGCTATGACCAACCTGGATAGCATATTAAAAAGCAGAGACATTACTTTGCCAACAAATGTCCCTCTAGTCAAGGCTATGGTTTTTCTAGTGGTCATGTATGGATGTGAGAGTTGGACTGTGAAGAAAGCTGAGCACTGAAAAATTGATGCTTTTGAACTGTGGTGTTGGAGAAGACTCTTGAGAGTCCCTTGGACTGCAAGGAAATCCAACCAGTCCATCCTAAAGGAGATCAGTCCTGGATATTCATTGGAAGGACTGACACTGAAGCTGAAACTCCAATACTTTGACCACCTCATGCAAAGAGTTGACTCACTGGAGAAGACCCTGATGCTGGGAGGGATTGAGGGCAGGAGGAGAAAGGGACGACAGAGGATGAGATGGCTGGATGGCATCACCGACTCGATGGACATGAGTTTGAGTAAACTCCTGGAGTTGGTGATGGACAGGGAGGCCTGGCGTGCTGCGATTCATGGGGTCGCAAAGAGTCAGACACGACTGAGTGACTGAACTGAACTGAAAGTGTTTCATAGTTTTCAGTGTAAAAGTCTTACTCATCTTTTATTAAATTTACTAAATATTTTATTTTTCAATGCTAATGTGATTGGCATGCATCCCTAGTCAAATTTCTTGGGCTTAATCTATAAATAACATGAACTCCCATCCTATTTTGGGCTTCCCTGGTGGCTCAGATGGTAATGAATCTGCCTGCAATGCAGGAGACCTGGATTCAATCCCTGGATCAGGAATATCCCCTGGAGAAGGGTATGGCAACCCACTCCAGTATTCTTGCCTGAAGAATTCCATGGAGAGAGAAGCCTGGGGTCCTAGAGAGTTAGACAAGACTGAGTAACAAACATATTCACTTTCACATTTCCCCATCCCTACGTACTGGGTCCATGGGTTCCTAGAGAGTTGGACAAGACTGAGTAACAAACACTTTCACTCACATTTCCCCATCCCTACATACTGCATAAGAAATTCACAAATAACATAAATCAAACTTGTGTCTCTCTGATGACAACAAGAGGAAAGGACTTCAAATTTTAGTCTTTTATCTTTTTGTATTTAGTTTTCCTTTCTGGATTCTTTTCTTAACCTTCCTGCTCAAATTTTGGTGGTTTTCAAAGTTGTCTCCTTGGTCCTATTCCAATCCAGATCTGTATACATTCTCTGGGTGATTGGCCCAATATCTGGGACTTCTCTTATGACAAGGATTCCCAAATGTAACTCTGCCTCTGAATGCTTTCATAATCTTGACCCATATTCTCCATCTCCTATTAGAAATTTTCATTTCAACATACATCAGACCTCTCAACCACAACACATTCAAAGCTGAACTCATTATCATCGTCTCAAAAAGATTGCTTAATTGTCTTGGTTAATACTGTCATTCACTTTGCAGATTGCTTTTTCATGGGCCAGCCTTCAGTTCAGTTCAGTTCAGTTGCTCAGTCGTGTCCAATTCTTTGTGACCCCATGGACTGCAGTATGCCAGGCTTCCCTGCCCATCACCAACTCCCAGAGTTTACTCAAACTCATGTCCATTGAGTTGGTGATGCCATATAACAATCTCATCCTCTGTCATCCCCTTCTTCTCCTGCCTTCAATCTTTCCCAGCAACAGGGTCTTTTCAAATGAGTCAGCTCTTTGCAGCAGGTGGCCAAAGTATTGGAGTTTCAGCTTCAGCGTCAGTCCTTCCAATGAATATTCAGGACTGATTTCCATTAGGATGGACTGGTTGGATCTCCTTGCAATTCAAGGGTCTCTCAAGAGTCTTCTCCAACACCACAGTTCAAAAGCATCAGTTCTTTGGTGCTCAGGTTTCTTTATAGTCCAACTCTCACATTCATACATGACTACTAGAAAAACCATAGCTTTGACTAGACAAACCTTTGTTGGCAAAGTAATGTCTCTGCTTTTTAATATGCTGTCTAGGCTGGTCATAGTTTTTCTTCCAAGGAGCAAGTGTCTTTTAATATCATTACTGCAGTCATCATCTGCTGTGATTTTGGAGCCCCCAAAAGTTGTCTGTCACGGTTTCCACTGTTTCCCCATCTATTTCCCATGAAGTGATGGGGCCAGATGTGATGATCTTAGTTTCCTGAATGTTGACCTTTAAGCCAACTTTTTCACTCTCCTCTTTCACTTCCATCAAGAGGCTCTTTAGCTCTTCTTCACTTTCTGCCATAAGGGTGGTGTCATCTTCATATCTGAGGTTATTGGTATTTCTCCCGGCAATCTTGATTCCAGCTTGTGCTTCATCCAGCCCAGCATTTCTCATGATGTACTCTGCATATAAGTTAAATAAGCAAGGTGACAATATACAGCCTTGATGTACTCCTTACCCTATTTGGAACCAGTCTCTAGTTCCTTGTCCATTTCTAACTATTGCTTTAGTGATTTGCAAAAATCCTATTTGCAGAAAATTTAATTATTATCTTCATGATTCAGGAGAATTAAATAAAGAACGAGAAAAGGAATGGAGAGAGATTAAAATTCAAGGTCTATTTATTGAGAAGTTTCAGAATATAGTTATTTTGGGATCCATGCCCACAAATGACAATAGGATTTTGGTACCTAAACATCAGGGTCTTCCTGGGTGGCTCCGTGGTAATGAATCAGCCCTGCCAATGCAGGGGTTCAATCCCTGGGTTGGGAAGTTCCCCTAGAGAAGGAAATGGCAACCCACTCCAATATGCTTGCCCAGAAAAATCCATGGACAGAAGAGGCTGGCAGACTATAGTCCATGGTGTCACAAAGAGTTGGACAGGATTTAGTGACTGAGCATGCATGTATCCAAAGAGCAAAAAGGATCAGCCATCTTTTTTTCCATAACCTCTTCAGACTTCTTCCTATTCCTGGAAAATATCTTGGCTGTAGGGTTAACTAGTACTATGCAACTAGTACTATGAGCATGCATGTATCGAAAGAGCAAAAAGGATCAGCCATCTTTTTTCCCATAACCTCTTCAGACTTCTTCCTATTCCTGGAAAATATCTTGGCTGTAGGGTTAACTAATACTATGCAGCCCCAGGTTTTGATCAGGGCTTAGACTTTTTTGAAGTGCTCTCTCACCAAGTTCTTGTCATTACACGTGAACTGTCTTCTCATTTATTGCTTTCTTTAAAGTATTTTATTATTCTTTGGAAAGAAGTCAGTTTTTAATCTCTTATTAACTAATTTCCTCCCAAGACCCAGTTAGTGAAGTCAACTATTATCAATTGCTATATCTTCTTTAGAAAGGAAATATTAAATAAATTAGAACATAGTCCAGTCTGGGTCGTGTTGACCATGGAAATAGTACTGTTTATTCATCTGCATTTGGAGACAAACATTTCTATTACATAAACTTTAAATATTATTGTGGTCCTTGCTTTCATCTTCTGATGGAGAAAAAAATTAAAATTCCTAACTCTCCTCCTCTTCTTTTTGATTCTAATCCCAGACAGAGATAATCGCCAAAAGAACTTTTAATGTTTTCTAGATTAACCTTTATTCCTTCAAGTAGAATTTTTGTTGTCATTCTCAGCTTCCCTTTCTCCTTCCTTTCTATACCTGACTTATTTTAAAACATGTTGATTCAACAGCAAAAATACTCTTGCATCTGGTTGATACAATACATTCCATAACTTGGCATATTATGTCTTTCAGAAAATCCATCTTCTAGTTCTTCTCCCTATGTCCTGTATTGGTGCTTCCTGTTACCCAAACAGAACTTTCTCATTCACTACTGATTTATATACACTGGTTACTCATCCTGAAAAGCCAACTTCACAATCTCTACTTTACCTTCAAAAACTCACCCCACAGGACTGAACTTAAATGGGGCAGGTGTAAAGAGGAAAAACATACCATTGGTCACTGTATGATGATTTTTCACTGTAATTTCCAAAAAAGCAGGAATCATATCTGTAACCTCTTTGATATATATTTTTTTTCATCTTTCATATATAAGAGTAAGATGAGGAAAGGAGTCCCTAGGATTTTGCGAAGTGTCAAGGAAAAGCAGGAAGGAAGGACCTTAAAAAGAGTGATTCCATAAAGTTGTATGTGTACTTCTGAGTTACAGATGTATGAGTCTGACCTAACCAGCATACCAAAGGCTTTGAGAATTAAACAACTTGAAGAGATCACTGTGCATGTCCTAGAATGGCCACTGTGTGGCACACACACAAGACAGATCTGAGCACCACAAAGGCTTTGACAGTCCAAGAGGACAAACAGGAAATTATAGTCTGAACCTAACCAGGCCAATTGCCTGTTATAATAACAGCAAAAACAGCAAATGAACATTCTTCACAAAACTTAAATTAGACCAATAGTCTCAATAATTTTCAGAATGCCCAGTATACAATCAATATTACTAAACCTATGAAGGACCAGAAAAATAGCAACTGTTCACAAGGAAAAAGAAAACAGACTTCAAACCAGAGATACCATAGATGTTGAAATTGTCATATAAAGACTTTAAGACAACTATTTTACCTGAGCTCTATGAAATATGGGTCACCATTCTAGAAATGAAGTATTGAAAGTCTCAGCGGAGAAACAGAAGCTATAATAAAAGACCAAATGGAAATTTCATTTTTTAAAAATATGATACCTAAAATAAAACATTCATTGGATGAGCTCAATGGCAGAATGGAGATGACAGAACAGTCAGTAAACGTGAACGTAAGTCAGCAGGAATAAGATACACATGTTACATCTCCACAAATTTTGAAACCAAAGAGGGGGAAAAAAGAGTCCAGGACACATTTTTCTAAATACAGCAATGCAAACAGTAAGAAAATATTATTGCTTTAAAACTAAATATTCATATCTGTTTTCTTTTTTTTCCACTTATGTTTCCTCCTTTCCTATCACCCTATTTAAGTATTTTGTCAGTTTTCCTGCTCATTGCATAAGGGATGGAGCTGGGTCACGCAGAATTCTAACTTTAATGGTGAAAAATTTAAGCTTTGAAATGAGATTGATAAAATGTCTGGGACAGAATCAAGGGTTAGTGGAGGTCATCTCAAACCAGAGAGAAATTCTCTAGGATTGAGAGAAGGAAAGCCATGAAAAGAGGCTTAGGACAGATGGTGGTGCAGGCTTCCCAACATGCCCTGAGCCGGGCAGCAGCACCCCAGGGAGGAAATGCCTGGGGAGTGCATCTAGGTACATGAGGTCATGGATAGTTTTCAAACAAAAGATTCCTATGTCTTAAGCAGGGCAATTTTTAAACAGTGAGTTCTGAATTGCTGTGTTTATGGTAGGCAAACCTTGTTTGGCCAAATGAATCAATGAATCAATGATATGGACTGTTTTCCCAAACTTTGGCATTGTGAGAGTCCCTGGAACCTTTCACATTCTCAAAGAGACTAAAGAGAAACAAAAAGACTGACATGAGGTTTCCTAGCAACCAAGTAGGTAGGGATTGAAATTAAAAACTGAGTCAAGAAAAAGCAAAATTATAGTTTCGGCACTCCTGAATTTGCAAACTTAAATTTACATCTATTATGAAATTTTTAAAAATGCAAGAGTATTAACATTTCAGAATAAAATAAGGACTTTTAAAAACTACTGATCTTAAGTTAATGAAGCCTTTCTGAGAGAAACATCAAATCCAGAAATGCAGCAATCAAAAGATTGGTATATTTAAGATTTAAAATATTTAAATTTCTACATGGTAAATGATGTCATATAAAGGATAGCTTTTTTTAAAATATAAATTTATTTATTTTAATTGGAGGCTAATTACTTTAAAATATTGTATTGGTTTTGCCATACATTGACATGAATCTGCCATGGGTGTATATGTGTTCCCCATCCTGAACCCCCCTCTCACCTCTCTCCTCATCCCATCCCTCAGGGTTGTCCCAGTGCACCGGCCTTGAGCGCCCTGTCTCATGCATCAAACCTGGACTGGCGATTCATTTTACATATGATAATATACATGTTTTGATGACATTCTCCCAAATCATTGACCCTCGCCCTCTCCCACAGAGTCCAAAAGACTATTCTATACATCTGTGTCTCTTTTCCTGTCTCGCATACAGGGTTATCGTTACCATCTTTCTAAATTCCATATATATGTGTTAGTCTACTGTATTGGTGTTTTTCTTTCTGTCTTACTTCACTCTGTATAATAGGCTCCAGTTTCATCCACCTCATTAGAACTGATTCAAATATATTCTTTTTAATGGCTGAGTAATATTCCATTGTGCATATGTACCACAGCTTTCTTATCCATTCATCTGCTGATGGACATCTAGGTTGCTTCCATGTCCTGGCTATTATAAACAGTGCTGTGATGAACATTGGGGTGCATGTGTCTCTTTCCAGTCTGGTTTCCTTGGTGTGTATGCCCAGAAGTGGGATTGCTGGGTCATATGGCAGTTCTGCTTCCAGTTTTTTAAGAAATCTCCACACTGTTCTTCATAATGGCTGTACTAGTTTGCATTCCCACCAACAGTGTAAGAGGGTTCCCTTTTCTCCACACCCTCTCCAGCATTTATTGCTTGTAGACTTTCGGATAGCAGCCATTCTGACTGGCATGTAGTGGTACCTCATTGTGGTTTTGATTTGCATTTCTCTGATAATGAGTGATGTTGAGCACCTTTTCATGTGTTTGTTAGCCATCTGTATGTCTTCTTTGGAGAAATGTCTGTTTAGTTCTTTGGCCCACTTTTTGATTGGGTCTTTTATTTTTCTGGAGTTGAAAATAAATTTTCTGAAATTTCTTGTATATTTTTGAGATTAATTCTTTGTCCATTGCTTCATTTGCGATTATTTTCTCCCATTCTGAAGGCTGTCTTTTCACCTTGCTTATAGTTTCCTTTGTTGTGCAGAAGCTTTTAATTTTAATTAGGTCCCATTTGTTTATTTTTGCTTTTGTTTCCAATATTCTGGGAGGTGGGTCATAAAGGATCCTGCTGTGATTTATGTTGGAGAGTGTTTTGCCTATGTGTTCCTCTAGGAGTTTTATAGTTTCTGGTCTTACGGTTTAGATCTTTAATCCATTTTGAGTTTATCTTTGTGTATGGTGTTAGAAAGTGTTCTAGTTTCATTCTTTTACAGGTGGTTGATCAGTTTTCCCAGGACTACTTGTTAAAGAGATTGTCTTTTCTCCATTGTATATTCTTGTCTCCTTTGTCAAAATAAAGTGTCCTTAGGTGCATGAATTTATCTTTGGGCTTTCTATTTTGTTCCATTGATCTATATTTCTGTCTTTGTGCCAGTACCATACTGTCTTGATGACTGTGGCTTTGTAGTAGAGCCTGAAGTCAGGCAGGTTGATTCCTCCAGTTCCATTCCTCTTTCTCAAGATTGCTTTGGCTATTCAAGGTTTTTTGTATTTCCATACAAATTGTGAAATTATTTGTTCTAGTTCTCTGAAAAATACCGTTGGTGTCTTGATAGGGATTGCATTGAATCTATAGATTGCTTTGGGTAGTATACTCATTTTCACTATGTTGCTTCTACCGATCCATGAACAAGGTATATTTCTCCATCTATTTGTGTCCTCTATGATTGCTTTCTCCAGTGTTTTACAGTTTTCTATATATAAGTCTTTTGTTTCTTTAGGTAGATATATTCCTAAGTATTTTATTCTTTTTGTTGCAATGGTGAATGGAATTGTTTCCTTAATTTCTCTTTCTGTTTTCTCATTGTTAGTATATAGGAATGCAAGGGATTTTGGTGTGTTGATATTATATCCTGCAACTTTACTGTATTCATTGATTAGCTCTAGTAATTTTCTGGTGGAGTCTTTAAGGTCTTCTATGTAGAGGATAGTGTCATCTGCAAACAGGGAAAGTTTTACTTCTTCTTTTCCTATCTGGATTCCTTTTATTTCTTTTTCTGCTCTGATTGCTATGGCCAAAACTTCCAAAACTATGTTGAATAGTAGTGGTGAGAGTGGGCACCCTTGTCTTGTTCCTGACTTTAGGGGAAATGCTTTCAGTTTTTCACCATTGAGGATAATGTTTGCTGAGGGTTTGTCATATATAGCTTTTATTATGTTGAGGTATGTTCCTTCTATTCCTGCTTTCTGGAGGGTTTTTATCATAAACTGATGTTGAATTTTGTCAAAGGCTTTTTCTGCATCTATTGCTATAATCATATGGTTTTTATTTATCAATTTGTTAATGTGGTATATTACTTTGATTGATCTGTGGATATTGAAGCATCCTTGCATCCCTGGGATAAAGCCCACTTGGTCATGATGTATGATCTTTTTATTATGTTGTTGCTAGAATTTTGTTTGCTAGAATTCTGTTAAGGATTTTTGCTAGAATTTTGTTAAGGATTTTTGCATCTATGTTCATCAGTGATATTGGCCTGTAGTTTTCTTTTTTTGTGGCATCTTTGTCAGGTTTCAGTATTAGGGTGATGGTGGCCTCAAATAATGAGTTTGGAAGTTTATCTTCCTCTGCAATTTTCTGGAAAAATTTGAGTAGGATAGGTGTTAGCTCTTCTCTAAATTTTTTGGTAGAATTCAGCTGTGAAGCTGTCTGATCCTGGGCTTTTGTTTGCTGGAAGATTTCTGATTACAGTTTCAATTTCCATGCTTGTGATGGGTCTGTTAAGATTTTTCTATTTTTTCCTGGTTCAGTTTTGAAAAGTTGTACTTTTCTAAGAATTTGTCCATTTCTTCCAAGGTGTCCATTTTATTGGCATATAGTTGCTGATAGTAGTCTCTTATGATCCTTTGTATTTCTGTGGTTTTTTTTTTTTTTTGTGATCTCTGCATTTTCATTTCTAATTTTGTTGATTTAATTTTTCTCCCTTTGTTTCTTGATGAGTCTGGCTCATGGTTTGTCAATTTTATTTATCTTCTCAAAGAACCAGCTTTTGGCTTTTTTTATTTTTGCTATGGTCTGTTCCTTTTGCATTTATTTCTTCCCTAATTTTTAAGATTTCTTTCCTTCTACTAACCCTGGAGTTCTTCATTTCTTCCTTCTCTAGTTGCTTTCGATGTAGAGTTAGGTTATTTATTTGACTTTTTTCTTGTTTCTTGAGGTAAGCCTGTAATGCTATGAACCTTTCCCTTAGCACTGCTTTTACAGCGTCTCATAGGTTTGGGGTTGTTGTGTTTTCATTTTCATTTGTTTCTATGCATATTTTAATTTCTTTTTTTATTTCTTCTGTGATTTGTTGGTTATTCAGCAACGTGTTGTTCAGCCTCCATATGTTGGAGTTTTTAATAGTTTTCCTCCTGTAATTGACATCTAATCTTACTGCATTGTGGTCAGAAAAGATGCTTGGAATGATTTCAATTTTTTTTAATTTACCAGGGCTAGATTTATGGCCCAGGATGTGATCTATCCTGGAGAAGTACCTATGTGCACTTGAGAAAAAGGTGAAATTCATTGTTTTGGGGTGAAATGTCCTATAGATATCAATTAACTGGTATTGTATCATTTAAAGTTTTTGTTTCCTTGTTTATTTTCTGTTTAGTTGATAGGTGTGAGTGGGGTATTAAAGTCTCCCACTATTATTGTGTTATTGTTAATTTCCCCTTTTATATTCCTTAGCATTTGCCTTAATATTGCAGTGCTCCTATGTTGGGTGCATATATATTTATAATTGTTATATCTTCTTCGTGGATTAATCCTTTGATCATTATGTAGTGAAAGGATAGCTTTTTAAATATATGGGGCTTCCCTGGTGGCTCAGTGGTAAGGAATCTGCCTGCCAATGCAGAAGATGCAGGTTCAATCCCTGGGTCTGGAAGATCCCTTGGAGAAGGACGGAGCCTGGCAGGCTATGGTCCATGGGGTCACAAAGAGTTGGACATGACTTACAGACTAAACAAAAATAATTTTAAATGTATAGAGTGCTTTTACAAAGTATTCAGAGAAGACCATTAGGCAGTAGAGAGATGAGCTAAGATATAAAGTAGTCACTTGCAGCAAAAGAAATTCAAAAATTTAAAATTTATAAACATATTTAGTATTGGTAAAATTATTAAAGTAGAAATTAAAACATTGAGAAATTATTTTTTCTTTTGTTCAAGTTATATCGATGATAGCAATATAGTAAGTTAATGTTGTTGTTTAGCTCATCAGACTCCTCTGTCCATAGGATTTCCCAGGCAAGAATATTGGAGTGGGTTGCCATTTCCCTCTCCCGGGGATCTTCCCAACCCAGGGATCAAACCCACATCTCTTGCACTGCAGGCAGATTCTTTACCACTGAGCCACCAGGGAGTAGGAGTAGTAGTAATAAAAATAAATAATAGTAAATGCTTACTGAGCATTCGCTGTGTGCCAGATACTAAGTTCTTAACATGAATTGATTTCACACACCCTAAGGGGCAGTAAATTGTTATTACCCTCTACAGTTTAACCTTCAAGGACATAGGTATACTTGTCTGTTTTGTTCACTGTTGGATCCTCAGTACTTAGAACAATACCTAGCTCACAATATGTCCCATATGAATGTTTATTCATTGAATAAAGTTTTGTTTTACAAAAGAGGTAACTGAGGCACAGAAAAGTTTTCACCCAAAGATACATAGCTGATGAGTAGCTGAATTCATTTTGTTCCCAAGCATTCAGTCACCAAATGTTGTACTCTAAATAACTATACAAAACTACTTCACAGAAAAAAATTTCAGAATATAATAATGCAGCATCCAGAAGATATGAGTGGAAAGACACTATCAAAACTTTTCTGACTTCTTTGCAGAGCAATATATACATAAATGAAAAATATACCTTTTAACTCAATAATTCTACTACAGATATACTCACTCATGTATACAAAGATATACTTCAAACTCTGTTTAGTGGTGACAAAAGATCTTTTAGTGATGACAAAGATTTTAAAGAACCTAAGTGTTTGTCAATGACATGGGACACATTAAGATACCACTCTGCAATGCAGCAGTTAAAAATAATGTCATTTTCCATGTGCTGATTTGGCAAGATCATTAAGCGGAAAATGCAAGGTCCAAAAATTAATATACTGCTCATTGCCTAAATTAATCCAATATACTCTCTCTCTTCCTATCACTATGCACACATCTTTTATATAAGCATATAACACATATATCCATGTACAGTCTCACATGTATAAGCTTGCAATTTTTCTTGGAGAGGGACTTGGAGTCTGTTTATGGAAAGAGGTCTATGTTTGTATATGCTTTGATAGTCTTTGAATTTTGCCATGTGTAAGCACTACTTTTTAACAAAAAAGCTAAAGCATAAACTAAATATTTTTGTATACTCAAATGTATTTATATTAATCTATGAAAATTTTCTTCCTGGAAAAATGAGAACAGTGGGCAGGCAGTGGATTAGAGACATGGATGCAGACAGAGGAAGTTTTCTCTTCATGGATGCTGTTCAGGTTTTTTATAATAAAAACTTATAAATGCAATGTAAATTCTGTTTTAGAATAAACTTACAACTTTTCCTTTTAGTCTAGAGATATCCACTTGCATGTATAATGTTTAACTTGAAACATTAAAAATTTAAAATACTAGGTTAAAACTGGAAAACTTGAATTGTTTTTAAGGATATAGATAAGATTTTTCAAATGTGAAAGATATGTACTCTATCAATTTAAATCTGGATGATATTAAGTAATTTGTGAAAGCAAGATTGCTATGTACTCAAATTCTATGTTGTATTGGTGGTGTTTATTTAAGATATTACAGTTTATTAGGTTGGGATCAGTATTACTATACTATGATTAACGTGAGACAGGATAATATTATGGAAAAGTTTAAACAACACAGATTTTGTGGCTGTGATTTTTTTTCTGTAGAACATTTTATATTGTAATTTTCCATAAAGTCAAGGAAAAAAAGGTAAAAATAAGTGTTCAAATTTCACTTATTTCTTCCACTCTGTGAAACATTATTTCTTATGCAATAGTAAAGAAAAGAAACAAAGACATTTTTTTAAAAAATTCAAATGATGTTAACTCCTTCCTGTACTTTACTTTTACAAGAAAGAATCCAAGTGAATTATTCAATTTCTTATGACAGAATAAAAGGTAAAATGTAGATATACAAGCAAGGTGCCCCTAATTAATATTTATCAATTATTTATCAATCTTGCATTCATCCATTCATGTGTTTAGCCACTGGGCCACCAGTACAGTCAAGAAGGATTTTCAGAATCTGACAACCTGATACACAACTCATTAAAGAGAAATAGCAGAGCATGTACTCTCACTCCTATAAGCTTAAGTTCAAGTTTAGGAGGTAATATAAAGAAAACAGATGTAAAAGTGTAAAAATGGAGTAATAGAGTAGTCTTATAATTTTTGAAATTATAATAGCAAAGAGTAATTTGAAATACAGGGTAATTTTGGATGAAAATTGTCAAGGAAGACACTTCTTTGTATAAAATTTAGTTAGATAGAATTTATAATTCAACTCAATCAAGATCTAAGATATTTTACACCAAAAAAAGAATTCTCAAGTACTGGGGAAAGAAATGTGAGAATATCTTTCATTTCTTAAAAGAATTTTAATCTTAGGACTAAAAATGCTATCATTGAAAGGTTCTTTGGAGACTGAAATAGTTGACTTTAAAGATACAGTAAAAGAGTGTGGCCGTTCATGGGGATCGAAACATGCCAACCAAACAGAGAAACTGGAAACATCAGGTGTGAGATGAGGAGAGGGCTGGCTTCACAGATGACGAGCTGTGCTCAGTCAATGTAGAAAGGAGATTGGGTGGTTTCAGGCCAACCAAGAGTGCTAGATGAGATCTTGAAAAAAATTTAATCCAAAAGACAATAGTGACTCATTATTGCTCTTGAGCAAAACAGAATTATGAAAGGGGCATTTTGAATATCAATTCATGCAGCCAAAAAGACTAAGTTAAGCCAATGAGGATTGTTTTACAATACAGAAAAAAGGAAAATGATAAAAGTTACAACAGTGCGATGGCTCTAAACTCAGAAAAGTAAAAATTCAGGTACATTTTAGAGAAGGAATTGGAGTAATCTCCAATCACAGAGGCACTGGCTATTATATAATTTATTTGCTTTTATGGTAAGTCTATTCAGACAGCCTATCTTCTTTGGTATATATCAAAAATTGGATGAGGGAACAGGAGATAATCCAAGAGATGTGAAGAAAAGTAGAAGAGAGTGATGCATAGGGAAACATAAGAGACAGAAGTAGAGACGAGATATAGACAGACAGAAGCAAAAAGGCAAAGAGGTGGGTGGAGAGAAGAGAAGAGATTTTCTTACCTTTCCTCCCCCAGACCCTTTTTCAAATCCCCCAAGATCTCTGTACAGCTCCCGTTTCCTTCTGTAACTCCATTTGTATCTGGTACATACAGATAATCAATACCATTCTAGCTGATATTGGTTAGTGTGGGATGGAAAGAAAGCTTATGAGATGAACATCATACACTAGATCTTCCTCATCTCCAAAGATGATCTTTGAGATATTATTTACTCTTGGAAGATGTTCTTGTCTTACAAACTTATGGGACTAGGAGGGCAAATTTCAAGGTTTTCTCTATAAACTCAGAAAATGGTGTCTCCTAGTGATAGATGTGGAAATCTGAGCCACTTGCTTGCTCTGTATCCCTTAAGGGGTGAAGCAGGAAAAAGACTAGTCTAATCTGGATATACCAGCCTCTGGTGGTATTTACCAGGTTTTAAAAATTTCAGATGGCTTTCAAACATACCTGTGGGTTTAGTTGACATCATCTCCTGTATGGTAGCCAGTTAAGGGCTTTATAAATCTATCCCATCCCATTGAGGAAACTGAAATATAAACACATTAAAAATTGGCTTGGCAATAAGGTTCATTTGGGTTTTCCCATAAGATCTTACAGAAAAACTCGAATGGTCTTTTAGACCAATCCAAGACTTTGCTCCAAAGATAGAAAACGCTTCATAGACAGTGAGGTATGGAGTCAGAAGTAGAATTCTGCCAATCTGATTTGAGTCAAGAGTGCCTCAGTAGCATATGCATGAGTTTGATTATATATCAGGTAAAGACGTGGCAATAAAATGCAGCAAAATTATCATCTTGGCATAGTCATATGAATATTTTAGAGGTCTTGTAAGAATTTGTTTTCAAACTAGAAGTAAAAGAAAATTGCCTAAATGAAAAGGCAACATTTTTCTTGTTAAATGTCCTATCTTCACTGTTTACTGGAAATTAGTGTAAGTCACTTAAAAGTGCCAGTCAGGATGGCTGCTATCCAAAAGTCTACAAGCAATAAATGCTGGAGAGGGTGTGGAGAAAAGGGAACCCTCTTACACTGTTGGTGGGAATGCAAGCTAGTACAGCCGCTATGGAAAACAGTGTGGAGATTTCTTAAAAAACTGGAAATAGAACTGCCATATGACCCAGCAATCCCACTTCTGGGCATACACACTGAGGAAACCAGATCTGAAAGAGACACGTGCACCCCAATGTTCATCGCAGCACTGTTTATAATAGCCAGGACATGGAAGCAACCTAGATGCCCATCAGCAGATGAATGGATAAGGAAGCTGTGGTACATATACACCATGGAATATTACTCAGCCGTTAAAAAGAATTCATTTGAATCAGTCCTAATGAGATGGATGAAACTGGAGCCCATTATACAGAGTGAAGTAAGCCAGAAAGATAAAGAACATTACAGCATACTAACACATATATATGGAATTAAGAAAGATGGTAACGATAACCCTATATGCAAAACAGAAAAAGAGACACAGAAATACAGAACAGACTTGTGAACTCTGTGGGAGAAGGTGAGGGTGGGATGTTTCAAAAGAACAGCATGTATACTATCTATGGTGAAACAGATCACCAGCCCAGGTGGGATGCATGAGACAAGTGCTCGGGCCTGGTGCACTGGGAAGACCCAGAGGAATCGGGTGGAGAGGGAGGTGGGAGGGGGGATCGGGATGGGGAATACGTGTAAATCTATGGCTGATTCATATCAATGTATGACAAAACCCACTGAAATGTTGTGAAGTAATTAGCCTCCAACTAATAAAAAAAAAAAAATGTTACTTTTTTACATTGTCATTCAGTGTTCATTTCAAACCAATCTATAAACTTTTTAGAAATTTGTTACCTTTTGAGAAATATTTCCTTAGGATTTGCTTTCATTTTTGTATGAAGCTATTATGAAATATAAACTATATACCATGTTCTCTTTGGTAAAAATAACTATTATTTATTAAGCACTTATGATATGCCATGAAGGCATAGCACTGTGCTAAATTATATGCTAAATAGATAGGTATGTGAGCGTATTTGTGTGTGGTGTGTGTATATGCTCAGTTGCTCAGTCATGTCCAACTCTTTACAACCCTATGGACTGTAGCCTGCCAGGCTCCTCTGTTCATGGGATTCTCCAGGCAAGAGTACTGGAAGAGGTTGCCATTTCCTCCTCCAGGTGTGTGGTATATACATATGCATAAATTAGCCTCATTTAGTTATCATTATAATTCAGCAAAGTAGATGCTATATGCTATTTATTTAACATATGAGAAAAATGAGACACAAAGGTGTTATGAACTCAGGCTGTAAAGACAGTCACAGAGCTACTATTGAAACCTAGCCAGTCTGACTCCAGAGGCAATGATCTTAGTTATTACATTTATCTAAGATGTAGGATTGTCTTTGCATTATATATTCATCATACTGATTTTCTGGATACAATTTTATCTTTTCTCTCTTTTTTAAAAAATGTTAGTAGAATAGTTCGCATTGTGATTTCTGGGACGAAAGAAAAATCTGTCCTGCTAAGACTCTAAGTAATTGGATAATATCTGAAATTCCACATGTGAGTGTTTGACTTATTTTATCTATGCTTTCTTTAAAATATCAATGACATTGTGAAGCACTTCAAATGTTTTTACTCATTTCTTAGCTAATACAGATGGATTTGGGGAACTTGTATGACAGCTCCCTTTTATGGGAAAGAGGGAGGGACAGCAGGTGAGCAAGTACAGACAGTAGCACATGAGTAAGAGGAAAGGCAGAATGGGAACAGTTTTTCTTATATCTGGCCCTAAACTTCTGTCTCTGGCTCGCTTGAAACGCATTGTAATGCTTTATAGTTAATGCACTAAGGTTGAATCACTAGTTTGGCTTCTCAGTGACCTAACATATTTGCCTTTTCCAAATGTTCCATAAGACAGTTCCATAATATAGGGGAATTCCAGGAGTCATCAAAAAGTGTTTAAAGATCACTGTATGTTAAGAATAATTTAGTTTTTAGCTGGGTTTTAATGGTTAACTTAAAAAATATTTTTCTAAAACTGAAAGATAAAATTTATATAGATATTGAATACAGAAAAAAATTATAATCTGAACCCAATCTTCAAATATCAGAAAAAGTAAGAAATAAAGAAGAAATTAAAAAAATATGAAACAGAAATAAAAATATATCAGACACATCAGTTATCAGAAAATAATTTAATGAAATATCTTCATTAATGAAAGAGGCTTTGGGGTTTCATCTTTAAGAGGTCATCTATGTGCTGCTTCTAAGAGAAACATTCAAAACAAAAATGAGCATTAGTAGTTATACACATATAAAGCAAGAAATGGCAAATATAAAATAGCAAAAGTGTAAATTTTACTGCAAGAAGGGTCCATTGAGACAAGGCAAAACTATGAAAAATATATGTGCCATGGATACTTTTACACCTGAAAGAGCTCCAAAATTCGTAAATCAACTAGAACTCAACAATCATTGAGAAATCAACAATCATTGTTGGAATGTTAACATACTTCTTTTAGAAAAAACCATGTAAACAATAAATAACTGAACTTTCATAGGTTTTGAAAAACATAGTTAAGAAGTTTAACACAAAGACAAAACCAAAAATTGGAAAAACTACTGATCATCAAAAGATACCATCTGTCATGTTTAGAAAATACTTGAAGAAAATACTTGCGGTATGAATAATAAAAACCATGATGATATTTAAGATCTGGAAATTAGCAATGTATCAGTGAGATGTAAAACAAAATTAAGCAGCTCTAAGACAAACTTATTATCTGATTTAAAATGTTTATGAAACCTGATATTATTAAGATTGTGGAGAACTAGATACTTATAGACACTCTAGCGTGTGCATGCAGGCTAAGTTGCTTTAGTTGTGTCCAACTCTTTGTGATCCCATGGACTGTAGCCCACCAGGCTCCTCTGTCCATGGGTATTCTCCAGGCAAGAATACTGGAGTAGATTGCCATGCCCTCCTCCAGGGGATATTCCCCACCCGGCTATTGAACCCACATCTCTTATGTCTCCTATATTAGCAGATGGGTTCTTCACTACTAGCACCACCTGGCACACCCACAGACACTCTAGTATGAACATAAAATTGTAGAGTACATGCATATCTTGTTCTGTTGCACTTGGCTTTATTATGCTTTGCAGGTATTGAATTTTTTTCTTTTTATAAATTGAAGGGTTGTAACAAACCTGAGTTGTCAGATGATTAGCACTTTTTAGCAATAAAGCGTTCCTAACTAGGATATGCGCATTGTTGTTTTATGTGCTATTTATTATAGCAGTGCTATCAAACACTTAATGAATTACAGTATAGTCCCTAAACTACAGAAGTCAGTCTTTTCATTTTGATCTTTTAAACTTTTTCTCTTATTAATAAATAGAGATGGTCTATAAATTGTAGGGGATAAAAGGAATCTAGTTCATCTCTTCTTAGACTAACAGCTTCACCATTTTGTTATCTAAATACTTCCCAGAAGATTTGGACTAGTCCTTAACACACTATATAAACAGGAGCTGTAATTTTCTAGACTTCTAGGTCTTCTCGTATACTTATACCAAGTAGCTTCCTTTAACTGATAAACAAAAGCAGCAAAAACTCTTCAAGTTTCTTCTGTCACTGTCACTGAGTGTCTTTTGAACCGTGTCTCTCCATACTTGCCTGTGAGGTCATGTTGTCTCAGTTTCTCTTAAGTTTATATATGTTAGATTACACCTATAGAGATCCATTTATAATCTACAGGTAAATTTGCAGCTTCATCTATTTGCATTGACGTTATTTTTTCATGTACATTTTATGTTATTGTTTTTCCTGCTCAGTTGGAGAATGTATTTGGTATATAATACATACACATATGTAAGATAAATGTTTTAATTCAGATAGGAAACAGCACAGTACAACTACCCAACATACAATTAAAGACTGTCCTAGAGGATTTTCATCCATCCAGTCATGCAAAGCAATGAGGACTTGCACTTCTTGAGATGGTGGAGTAGTTTACTGGAGACCAGCACACACACGCACACACACATGTGTATGTGCGTGTGTGTGTATGTGTGTGTATGTATTCTCCTTGTATTATAAAGTCAGAACTGCCCGGTGACTGGAAGTTGAGTGTTCTATCTCCCCCAAAGTTGCTAACCACAGAGAGCTACTTTAGTTCCAGGTATTCAAGGCAAGAGGCTGGAAACAAAACCCTGGCTGAGAGACAGAGGAGACAGAAAAGCTTCAGGCAATTCTTGGTGTTGGAAAGATGACACATGAAGTTTGGACCTGCCAAACAAATCTCCCAAGGCCGGAGGACGAAAATATCATGAAAAGAGTAGAAAATTATACACTTCAATCTGGACTGTTCCCTTAGGGAACTGGCCAAATTCCTCAACTCTACAGGACAAGAGGCTTAGGTATTAAACAGAAAACGTCTGAAAAACAGAGTGGGGGTGTTCAATATTCTCACATAGTACTGAGGGAAGAAAATTGGAGTTCAGGATCAGCCAAGAGAGAGAGGTTCCATTCCATACTCTGTGCTCTTAGTTTGGAGTTCTAAAGAAGCTGCAAACTTCTGTCTACTTGTAGATGGAAATTTGCAACAGTAATATCTAGTCCAAGTCAGCCTGGTCTCTGATTGGATTAAAGTGATCTGTACTCACAGGATAATCCCTCTCTGAAAGAAACATTATCCAGAGCCTCTAAAAATTTTTTTAATATATAGAGTCTGTTAATTTTAAAATTTCCCATAATACTTCAAATGAAAGAAGAATGAGAGGCGGGGGGAAAAGTCAGGAGAAAACAGTCAGATGAGCCAATTTAAGATTACATCTGTGATAAGAGGCTCTGATCACACCAACCACCCATGCATCAGGTCTGCCCATTGGAAACATGACACCATCCGTGTGCACATACATACTCTCTTTGAGTACCACCCATGAATGGGGCTATAATGTAGCTACCATGTATGTTTGAGCAGCACCAACACATAGAGTTGACCAATCTTTCATTCAGCTATGTGTTTTCTCCTCCTCTGTTTAATTGTGTCCAACTCTTTGCAATTCCATGGACTGTAGTGGATCAGGCACCTCTGTTCATGGATCTCCAGGCAAGAATACTGGAGTGGGTAGCCATTCCCTACTCCAGGGGATCTTCCCAATCCAGGTATTGAACCCAGGTCTCCCATATTGCAGGCAGATTCTTTACCAGCTGAGCCACCAGGGAAGCCCAAGAATACTGGAGTGGGTAGCCTATCCCTTCTTCAATGGATCTTCTCGACCCAGGAATCGAACCCAGGTCTCCTGCATTGCAGGCAGATTCTTTACCAACTGAACTACCAGGGAAGACCCTGTAACTCCTAGATATCTGTATAAAGGTCCCATGGAGCATGCCAGAGCCTCCATATTGCATTTTTAAAAATCTATCCCACATGTGTTCAACATCATGGGAACCACTAGGATATGAGCCCTAAGAAGACTTGTTCTGTGTCGTCTTCCATTGGCTGTGCCCCTCTCAAAATTTATAGTAAAAATAGATAAGGGTAGTGGTCTCTAAACATATATACAGGCTTCAAATCTGAATCAGATTGCCAAACTCTTTGCCTCTTTCTTAGCAATTGACAATATGAAGTGCTCTTGACCTTGAGAGGGCTATCACAGTATAACTAAGACCTTGAAGTCATGGAGTATGCAACTGTCTCTGTTGTGATTAAACCTCAAACAGTGATGATTTTTTGGGAAAAAATATCCACTTGGAATATTCTAACACAGTACTTAACTCTATGGGACAAGGAGCCATTATGGAGGTTTTGCCAGCTTCTAAGTGTTGGATTTGGAGAAGGCAATGGCAGCCCACTCCAGTACTCTTGCCTGGAGAATCCCATGGACGAAGGAGCCAGGTGGGCTGCAGTCCCTGGGGTTGCACAGAGTCGGACACGACTGAAGCGACTTAGGAGCAGCAGCAGCAAGAGTTGGATTGGCCAAAAAGTTGGTTCAGGTTTTCCATGATATCTTATGGAAAAACCTGTGCCAACTTTTTGGCCAACCCAATGCATCCGTTCTGATTATGCATTCAGAAAATGACTGCCAGGTGGACTTTTGGATCCAATGGCCTCAATATGAAATGGATATGAGCCAGAACTTTTAAAAAAACACAGCATTTGGGGTCTTTTAGTATCAATGATAGCTCAGATCCTGCATACAAAAGCATTGGAAAGATCTAGACATTTTCCATGGATACCCTTTTATAACTGCACACACTTTCCTTAGTATTACAGAGTCTATCCTTAACCTGTAATCCTCTCCTTCAATCAGGGGCACTGACTCTGAGAACTGCCTCAAGAATGGAAACTGAGCAAAAATAAATTGGAATTCTCTCTATTGGGAGAATGACATCAGTATATAAAAAGCAAGGACTTGCTTGGCTTCCCATTTTCATTTTCTCTGTGTTTCAGTCTGTCAGTTCAGTCCCTCAGTCATGTCTGACTCTTTGCAACCCCATGGATTGCAGTACATCAGGCCTCCCTGTCCATCACAGCTCCTAGAGCTTGCTCAAACTCATGTCCATCAAGTCACTTATGCCATCCAACAATCTCATCCTCTGTCATCTCCTTCTCTTGCCTTCAATCTTTCCCAGCATCAGGGTCTTTTCTAATGAGTCAGCACTTCATGTCAGCTGGCCAAAGTGTTGGAGCTTCAGCTTCAGCATCAGTCCTTCCAATGAATATTGAGGACTGATTTCCTTTAGGATGGACTGGTTGGATCTCCTTGCAATTCAAGGGACTCTCAAGAGTCTTCTCTAACACCACAGTTCAAAAGCATCAGTTCTTTGGTGCTCAGCGTTCTTTATAGTCCAACTCTCATATCCATACATGACTACTGGAAAAAACATAGCTTTGACTAGATGAACCTTTGAGTGCAAAGTAGTGTCTCTGTTTTTTAATATGCTGTCTAGGTTGGTCATAGTTTTTCTTCCAAGGAGTAAGAGTCTTAATTTCATGGCTGCTGTCACCATCGGCCCTGATTTCTGGAGTCCAACAAAATAAAGTCTGTCACTGCTTTTACCTTTTCCACACCTATTTTCCATGAAGTGATGGGACCAGATGCCATGATCTTAGTTTTCTGAATGTTGAGTTTTAAGCCAGCTTTTCCACTCTCCTCTTTCACCTTCATCAGGAGGCTCTTAAGTTCCTCCTCTCTTTATGCCATAATGGTGATGTCATCTGCATATCTGAGGTTATTGATATTTCTCCTGGCAATCTTGATTCCAGCTTGTGCTTCATCCAGCCCACCATTTTGCATGATGTACTCTGCATATAAGCTAAATAAGCAGGCTGACAATATACAGCCTTGATGTACTCCTTTTCCAATTTGGAACCAGTCTGTTGTTTCATGTCCAGTTGTAACTGTTGCTTCTTGACCTGCATACAGATTTCTCAGGAGGCAGGTAAGGTGGTTTGGTATTCCCATCTCTTCAAGAATTTTCCACAGTTGGTTGTGATCCACACAGTCAAAGGCTTTGGCATAGTCAATAAAGCAGAAGTATATATTTTTTCTGGAATTCTCTTGCTTTTTTGATGATCCAATGGATGTTGGCAATTTGATCTCTGATTCCTCTGCCTTTTCCATTAAAGTCCCTTGGTTAGCAATCTAGACTTGTTGAAAGCTATAGTAATTCCATCAAACTTGTATCCTGTGATTAAGCACTGCTACATCACCCCTCCAATTCCAGGATCCTATCATGTCAGTTGTCAATAGAGATCTCAGTTTGTAACACCATTCCTACTATTAATCCCATCCTTCAAAGGACAGCCATCATGGAGCTACTGATTGTTGCACATTTTTTATGTATTAGTGAAAAGGATGTTCTTCTTGTCCTCCTGGTGAACATAAACCTGTGATATGTTCTTCTGTCTGATATAGCAGGTCCATTCTACAACAATGCATTTGTGAGGCTTTTGTTCCCTTTGCCGACAATGCCAAGGCAGTTCTAACACCTTCACCTCATCAGGACTCACTTCTGTAGGAGTTTTTGCAAGTACCTTGTTTGTAAGTTGGGGAGAATATATCCAATCAGAAAACCCTCCATTATTCAGCTTTATATCTACTCTAGTTTAGTCTCATCAGGTCTCATTATCTGGTGCATTCTCTCAGTTCCTGCTGGAACTGATTTGTGAGATCCTAAGGAAAGATATACACATTTGAAGGCAGAGTTCCAAAGAATAGCAAGGAGAGATAAGAAAACCTTCCTCAGTGATCAATGCAAAGAAATAGAGGAAAACAATAGAATGAAAGACTAGAGATCTCTTCAAGAAAATTAGAGATTGTAAGGGAATATTTCATGCAAAGATGAGCACATTAAAGGACAGAAATGGTATGGACTTAAGAGAAGCAGAAGATATTAAGAAGACGTGGCAAGAATACACAGAAGAGCTATGTAAAAAAGATCTTCATGACCCAGATAATCAAGATGGTGTGATCACTCACCTAGAGCTACACATCCTGGAATGTGAAGTCAAGTGGGACTTAGGAAGCATCACTATGAACAAAGCTAGTGGAGGTGATGGAATTCCAATTGACATATTTCAAATCCTAAAAGATGATGCTGTGAAAGTGCTACACTCAATGTGCCAGCAAATTTGGAAAACTTAGCAGTGGCCATAGAACTAGAGATCAGTTTTCATTCTAATCCCAAAGAAAGGCAATACCAAAATATCTTCAAACTACCACCCAATTGCACTCATCTCACATGCTAGCAAAGTAATGCTCAAAATTCTCCAAGCCAGGCTTCAACAGTACTTGAATGGGGAACTTCCAGAATTTCAAGCTGGATTTAGAAAAGGCAGAGGAACCAGAGATCAAATGGTCAATATCTGCTGGATCATCAAAAAAGCAAGAGAGTTCCAGAAAAACATCTATTTCTGCTTTATTGACTATGCCAAAGCCTTTGACTATTTGGATCACAACAAACTGTGGAAAGTTCTTAAAGAGATATGAATACCAGACCACCTTACCTGCCTCGAGAAACCTGTATGCAGGTCAAGAAACAACAGTTATAACTGGACATGGAACAACAGACTTGTTCCAAATAGGGAAAGGAGTATGTCAAGGCTGTATATTGTCACCGTGCTTACTTAACTTATATGCAGAGTACATCATGAGAAACACTGGGCTGGATAAAGCACAAGCTGGAATCAAGATTGCCAGGAGAAATCTCAATAACCTCAGATGTGAAGATGACACCACCCTTATGGCAGAAAGTGAAGAACTAAAGAGCTTCTTGATGAAAGTGAAAGAAGAGAGTGAAAAAGTTGGCTTAAAACTCAACATTCAGAAAACAAAGATCATGGCATCCGGTCCCATCACTTCATGGCAAATAGATGAGGAAACAATGGAAACAGTGACAGACTTTACTTTGTTGGGCTCCAAAATCAGTGCAGATGGTGACTGCAGCCTTGAAATTAAAAGACGCTTGCTCCTTGGAGAAAAAGCTCTGACCAACCTAGCCAGCATATTAAAAAGCAGAGACATCACTTAGCCAACAAAGGTCCATCTAGCCAAAGCTATGTTTTTTCCAGCAGTCATGTATGGATGTGTGAGTTGGACTATAGAAGCTGAGTGTCGAAGAATTGATGATTTTGAACTGTAGTGCTGGAGAAGACACTTTAAAGTCCCTTGGACTGGAAGGATTTCCAACCAATCCATCCTAACGGAAATCAGTTCTGAATATTCATTGGAAGGAGTGATGTTCAAGCTGAAACTCCGATACTTTTGCCACCTGATATGAAGAGCTGATTCATTTGGAAAGACCCTGATGCTGGGAAAGATTGAAGGTGGGACAGAAGGGGACGACAGAGGATGGATGGTTGGATGGCATCACCAACTCAATGGAGTAAACTCCGGGTGTTGGTGATGGACAGGGAGGCCCAGTGTGCTGCAGTCCATGGGGTCACAAAGAGTCAGACACGACTGAGCAACTGAACTGAACTGAACAGATCTTTATGTGAATCATCCTTTTACGTTTTGGTCAAGTCAGGACTTTTCCACTTGGACTATGCTGAGTTTTTGATCCTAGTTACTGGTATAGTAGCTAGAAGGAGAGATGGGTGGACTTTGGGGGAAGCAAATATTTTCTTGAAAAACATATACTTGAACTGAGGCTTATACATGCACTCTAAGTTGTGTTGTGTGTGGTGGGGGGTGGGGGGAACATGTGTATGAGAGCTGTGTGTATGAGGAGGGGGCTGCTTATCCTCCAGCTTGTTAATTTCACCTGTCAGTCCATATGTTCCTTAGTGAAAATTCTTGAAAAATAATATCTGCTTGGGCCAGCCTCACTCACAGAACTCTCTAAGTCAGGTGTGATCAGGAAGGCACTAACTTGATCCATGGGTTCAATAAATCAGCAGAGAATGTATGAAAGCTCAGTTCTACAGAACTGGGTTTGGGCTTGGTTAACACCCTGGAACACATCAGTGACAACAGTAAAGACGGAAACCTCTTCCCAGTACAGGGACATGTGGAAGCTTTTTAACTGCCGTACTAAGGTAAAAGGTCCAGTGTAGGTGATGTTTGTTCTTTTCCCAAGATAAAGGCATTTGGGAACTGTGTAGATTCTGGGGTTAGTTTTGAATTCTAAATCATGCCTGCTATTTCTATTCCATATTAACACTAACAAAATGAAAAGCCAGTGAAAAAGACTTTGAAGTATCTTCCAACTAGGTTATATAATGCTTGAATGATCATAAAACAAAGTTGATTTTTAAAAATATATTTAAAGTAGTAGTGATAGGGTCAACTATTTTTTCATAATTCCTGTCTTTTCAGGAATTTGACCCAATACTTTTAGCTGTGACCCATTTTTAGCAGTTTTTTTTTTTAGTACATCCAGTGTACCAGGAAGTAATTTTTAAAGTGGCAAAGTGTCTGAATAAGAAGCTATGTTTTATAAGTTCCCGTGCTGTGCTCAGCCTCTGAGGGGCTTGGATAAAACACTGGGTAGGTCTTGTGGCCAAGGAGAGAAGTGCTTTCTCAGTAAATAGCATACTTAGGCCACTTGATGCAAACAGCCACTCATTGGAAAAGATGAGGATGCTGGGAAAGACTGAAGGCAGGAGGAGAAGGGTATGACAGAGGACTAGATGGTTGGATGGCATTAATGACTCAGTGGACATGAGTTTGCACAAACTCCAGGAGGGATGAAGGACAGGGAAGCTTGCTGCAGTCCATGGGGTCACAAAGAGTTGGACATGACAGTGACTGAACAACAACAAAAGAGGAAACCTCTTAATACACCTAGAAGCCATATGGAATAGAAACACCAGATATCAGCTTTACATATGAATTTTAGCTTATTGATACAGGGCTATAGCATTTTTTTTATAGGAAATTCCAAAGAAATTTAAAACTAAAAAGCTAAATTCTTTTCACTGACTATGAATCTATAATTGATTGGATGGTCAACACTGACTGGTTGTTTGCCCTCAAACTTCATAGCAAGTGATTTCCCCAGTAGTTTCTCAGTAGTTGCCTATTTCAGCTCATTCTGCATAGAAAACGAATATCTTCAGAAGTTAGATTTTTTTGGTTTATGTTTTCATTTTCTACTCTCACAAATTGGTCCTTAGACCAACTATCATTTGTGACAAATAAATTTTTATCTATTATAGAAACCATATGATGTCTGCAGAAATCCCTTAACTTCTTATATAGTGAACTAAAATGGTTAGTTAAAAAAATAAAACTATGTGCAATGTGCTCAACTTTGAAGGTAGGTGAGAATAAAAATCCAAATTGGAGGCTAAAGGGATGCTACACTGCTAACCTTCTCCTTAGAAAGATTTACATGGTTTTGGTATTAGGGTGATGGTGGCTTCATAGAATGAGTTCAGAAGTGTTCCTTCCTCTGTAATTTTTTGATGTAGTTTCAGAAGGGTAGGTATTAACTTTTCTTTAAATGTTTGATAGAGTTCACCTCTGAAGCCACCTGGTCCTGGACTTTTGTTTATTGGGAGTTTGTTTTTTTTTTTTTTCATTTATTTTTATTAGTTGGAGGCTAATTACTTTACAATATTGTAGTGGGTTTTGTCATACATTGACATGAATCAGCCATGGAGTTACATATATTCCCCATCCCGATCCCCTCTCCCACCTCCCTCTCTATCCGATCCCTCTGGGTCTTCCCAGTGCACCAGGCCCGAGCACTTGTCTCATGCATCCAACCTGGGCTGATGATCTGTTTCACTATAGATAATATACATGTTTTGATGCTGTTCTCTCGAAACATCCCACCCTCTCCTTCTCCCACGGAGTCCAAAAGTCTGTTCTGTACATCTGTGTCTCTTTTTCTGTTTTGCATATAGGGTTATCATTACCATCTTTCTAAATTCCATATATATGTGTTAGTATGCTGTAATGTTCTTTATCTTTCTGGCTTACTTCACTCTGTATAATGGGCTCCAGTTTCATCCATCTCATTAGAACTGATTCAAATGAATTCTTTATTGGGAGTTTTTAACTCACAGGGAAATTGTACCTTTCTAAGAATTTGTCCGTTTCTCCTAGACTGTACATTTTCTCAGCATATAGTTTCTTGTAGGAGTCTCTTTTGTTAAAATTTATTTGGGGCTGTGTTGGGTCTTTGTTGCTGTGTGGGCTTTTCTCTCGTTGTGGCAAGCGGAGGCTGCTCTCTAGTTGTAGTGCATGGGCTTATTGCAGTGACTTCTCTCGTTGTGGAGCACAGACTCCAGGGCATGCAGGCTTCAGTAGTTGTGGCTCCTGGGCTCTAGAGCGCAATAATTTTGGCTCACAGGCTTAGGTGCTTCAAGGCATGTGGGATCTTCCTGGATCAGGGCTCAAATCTGTGCTTCCTGCACTGGTAGGCAGGTTCTTTACTGCTGGGCCACCAGGGAAGCCCTGTAGTGGTTTGTTAATGGTCCTTTGTATTTCTATGATGTTAGCTGTAACTTCTCCTTTTTCATTTCTTATTTTATTGACGTAAGTTTTCTCCATCTTTTTTTCTTGATTGCAAGGACATAGACACAAACATAAGTTGCTTCAGCTATGTCCAACTCTTTGCAACCGCATGGACTGTAGCCTGCCAGGTTCCTCTGTCCACAGGATTCTCCAGACAAGAATACTGGAGTGGGTGGCCATGACCTCCTCCAGGGGATTTTCCAGACCCAGGAATCTAACTTGCATCTCCTGTGGCTTCTGAATTACAGACGGGTTCTTTACCACTGCGCCACTGGGGAAGCTCAGTCAGTCAGTCAGTTCAGTCGCTCAGTCGTGTCTGACTCTGCAACCCCATGGACTGCAGCACACCAGGCCTCCCTGTCATCACCTACTCAAGGGGTGCCCAAACCACTGCTTTGAAAAACACTGCTTGGTACCTTGTTTGGAAAATGGCGTTTGAGCAAAAGGATGTTGACTTTCCTGGATTTATCAATATGGTTGATTATTGCAAAAATAGTATATTTCATTTACAGAAAAACATGTTACATTCATATGAGAAGTGTGTGTGTGTGCACGCATGTGTGTGTGTGTGAAGTAGGAAAAAAATAGCAACACAACAAACCTCTTTCAGGAAGACAGAAAAAGGCATATCTTTACCTCATAGAAGTGAACACTCTTCAGCAGACCAGGCTTTGGGTCCCTGAGTATGGAGTGCCTCATCCAAACTGTAGTCTTTTGCTGATACCCCCTGAAGTATTACTATTCTGTACTCAGGAATTCAATTTGGGGGAATGAATAAAGTGTAGGACTTGCAGAAAGGACTAGACTCCCAGGTCAGAATTTCCTCTGAAGGTAAAAGACTAATATCTTTTGAAGAGGCGTAGAGATTTTCACAGAGAAGATTAAAAACAGAATTTATTTTTCACAGAGTGGAGGGTAGACTGTTACACAGAAAGGTAAAAGCTAGAAGATGGAAGTTTGCCATAAGGAGCTCCTTTGTGCAAAGCTAACTCTTCAGTTCAGTCTCTCAGTTGTGTCCGACTCTTTGCGACCCCACAGACTGCAGCACACCAGGCCTCCCTGTTCATCACCCACTCCCAGAGTTTACTCAAACTCATGTCCATTGAGTCGGTGATGCTATCCAACCATCTCATCCTCTGTCGTCCCCTTCTGTCCTGCCTTCAATCTTTCCCAGAATCAGGGTCTTTTCAAATGAGTCAGCTCTCCGCATCAGGTGGCCAAAGTATCAGAGTTTCAGCTTCAACATCAGTCCTTCCAATGAATATTCAGGACTGATTCCCCTTAGGATGGACTGGTTGGAACTCCTTCCAGTCCAAACAACTCTCAAGAGTTTTCTCCAACACTACAGTTGAAAAGCATCAATTTTTCAGTGTTCAGCTTTCTTTACAGTCCAACTCTCTCATCCATACATGACCACTGGAAAAACTATAGCCTTAACTAGATGGACCTTTGTTGGCAAAGTAATGTCTCTAATTTTTTAATATGCTATCTGGGTTGGTCATAACTTTTCTTCCAAGGAATAAGCATCTTTTAATTTCATGGCTGCAGTCACCATCTGCAGTGATTTTGGAGCCCAAAAAATAAAGTCAGCCACTGTTTCCACTGTTTCCCCATCTATTTGCCAAGAAGTGATGGGACCGGATGCCATGATCTTTGTTTTCTGAATGTTGAGTTTTAAGCCAACTTTTTCACTCTCTTCTTTCGCTTTCATCAAAAGGCTCTTTAGTTCTTCTTCACTTTCTGCCATCAGGGTGGTATTATCTTCATATCTGAGGTTATTGATATTTCTCCTGGCAATCTTGATCCCAGCTTGTGCTTTATCCAGCCCAGTGTTTCTCATGATTAATCTGCATATAAGTTAAGTAAGCACGGTGACAATATATAGCGTTTTCCTATTTGGAACCAGTCTGTTGTTCCATGTCCAGTTCTAACTGCATACAGATTTCTCAAGAGGCAGGTCAGGTCTTCTGGTGTTCCAATCTCTTTCAGAATTTTCCAGAGTTTATTGTGATCCACATAGTCAAAGGCTTTGACATAGTCAATAAAGCAGAAATAGATGTTTTTCTGGAACTCTCTTGCTTTTTTGATGATCCAGCAGATGTTGGCAATTTGATCTCTGGTTCCTTTGCTTTTTTTAAAACCAGCTTGAACATCTGGAAGCTCACGGTTCACATATTGCTGAAGCCTGGCTTGGAGAATTTTGAGCATTACTACTAGCATGTGAGCTGAGTGCAATTGGGTGGTAGTTTGAACATTCTTTGGCATTGCCTTTCTTTGGGATTAGAATGAAAACTCTCCTTTTCCAGTCCTGTGGCCACTGCTGAGTTTTCCAAATTTGTTGGCATATTGAGTGCAGCACTTTCACAGCATCATCTTTTAGGATTTGAAATAGCTCAACTTGAATTCCATCACCTCCAGTAGCTTTATTCATAGTGATTCTTCCTAAGGCCCACTTGACTTCACATTCCAGGATGTCTGACTCTAGGTGAGTGATCATACCTTTGTGATTATCTGGGTCGTGAAGATCTATTTTGTACAGTTCTTCTATGAATTCTTGCCACCTCTTCTTAATACCTTCTGCTCCTGTTAGGTCTGTACCATTTCTGTCCTTTATTGAGCCCATCTTTGCATGAAAGTGGGCTTTTTTTCCTAGGACTCCCTATAGTATCATATTTAGCATATGCTTGTAAAGGTATCTCATCCCCGCTACATGCATCTTTGTTATAATACTTTCTAGATATTCCTGATATTTTATTAGAGTGGAGGTTTCAATGTGTGGAGAATGAAATTCAGAGGTTGAGAGAGAAATGGCGCTATGTTCCCATCCTCTTTAACTGACATGGGCATAGCAGAAGCAGCCTGGTGTCAAGGACAGCCCTCCTGGGAGTTGACCATGAACTCTATCAGTGAGCTATGCAGCGATCATGGACCAGAGAAATGGGAGCAGTGGGGGTCGGTGTAGAGCAATAAATGCAATAACTGGTGAGTGCCTGTGAGCCAGGCTCTTCTTTCTCAAATAGTGCACCAAAGAATATGACCCCTGACAACAGGAAAGGAGAGTAGCAAGCGGAATATTCTGGTGCTGAAAATTTCTTTCACTGTCACTCCCCTTAAAAAGTGACTTCCTTAGTTACATCTCGGTACTTGCAAATCATTGTCAT
Organism: Cervus canadensis; assembly: GCF_019320065.1. Taxonomy (NCBI): domain Eukaryota; kingdom Metazoa; phylum Chordata; class Mammalia; order Artiodactyla; family Cervidae; genus Cervus; species Cervus canadensis. The sequence continues at coordinate 82,507,149 of NC_057389.1, forward strand.
CTTTTGGCCTTTAATTTATGCAGATCTACAACCTGAAATCTTTTAACTAACAATATAAAAAACTAGCATGCTGGTTTTGAAGGGATTTGTTTTGCATTTAACTTTGAATTGAACATCTTTTCTCACCTGTCTGTTCAAAGCACTCTCATCTCTCAGATATGAACTTACCTAAATAGCAGATTAATTGGTTTAGTATCTGTGCTAAGAGAAATAGCAGGGCTACAGATCAAACAATGTTAAAAATTCTTTAATCTATGAGCTGTTTCTCTTTATCCTTTCCTAGGAATTGTTCTCTATCTCTGGTTAATGGCATTGTGATAGAAATCAAATATTATAGTGAAAAATTATATATATCTACCTATCTCCTTTTTTTATATAAGGACATATATCCTAATATTTAATTATTTATTTTAGCTTTAATTTATAAAACACAGTTAATAGAATGTATTATATGTTAAACATATTTATGCATTCTTTTTCATTAAAAAACAGTGATAAGCAGCATTGACCATCAGGAAATAATATATACTACACTCAGTGCAGCCCTTCAGGTCTTCAGTCTCTCCAAAACTGTAATTACAAATCCAGATGGCATTTGGAGCAGGTATTAGAGCCACATCTGTCTAATGCATCTTGTTGCATCTATTAATCTTTTATGCAGGATACTTAAAAATTTGCTAAAAATAAAGCATTCTTTACATGTAACTAGAGTATGATTCATTTATTTTGATATTTCTAGGGGCTATTTCTAATTAAAAATAACATTTAAATCCTCTTGTACAGAGTGTTCCAGTATTAATTAAAATATACTCTCTCAGATTACTCTTAGAAAACTATTTTTTTTCACAGCCTCACTTTATTTATGTTTTCACAGCCTCACTTTAATGGTGCAGTCCTGTACTTCTACTACAACACGGCATGTGAATAAGTGGAAATAGTCTCTTTTTTTCTTCATTCTAGTGTTGCATATCAGGAGTTAATCATAAAACAATGGACTCAATATTAAAAGATACTTTAATGAGTCAAGACCATTCAAAACCTCAAATCCTTTTTGAATTGAAGTATAGTTAAATGAAACTACTCAAAATACATTAGGTGGCAGTATCATGAAACATAATGAAGCTATTATTATATGATAGTATCATATTCATCACTCATTATTAAAATTCTTCACTGATTTGCAGTGCTTCATGAGGACATTCAGTACTTCCCCTCTTTTCATCATTTTATGTACAAAGCTTTCCCTGTGAGATTTTAATTAAGTGATTAGGAAACTAAGCTAAAAGCCATTATACTTTCCCCCAAAAGGGGAAATATTTTTATTAATAAGTCTTAAATTGTCAAAGATGAAAAACTTACTCCATGTGGAAGACTCTGAAGTAGTTTAAATACTTTTCCTCCTATAAAGACTAAAATACCACAGAATATTTAAAGTTCCTTCACTGCTCTTTGAGAGAGAAGTGGAAAGCAGAAAGGAAAAGAAATATATTAGCAGAGCAACTAGAAATCGTATTAATACTAATGTATTAATGCTTTATCAAGGTATTACTGTAACTTGGAACAAACCCTGTATTTGTTTTTTTCTTTTACATTATAAAAAATACATGAGTATGATTTGCCCACAAGAGAAAAGTTTTCCCATAATCTTCCACCCTATTATATTGTGTCGTATTCACTTTGGAATACAAGTAGATGAGCTTTCTCCTCTCTCATTATTTTGACAAGCATTGTGGGCACCCTCCCTGGTCGCTAAGCACTCTGGGCCCTCTTTCTAGACTCTCACATGGTAGATTGCATTTCTGGTCTCAATTCTTCACACTTCCTTGAAGCCACTCTGCCATGTACACTGCTACCTCCTCTAAATAAAGAGATGCAATCTAATTGCCTAACCCTTGAATCTGGGCTTTCCTTTGGCTGACTGTGGCCAGTAGTGTGAGCTGGAAATGACTGTGTCGGTGCCAAGCCTAACTCAAGAGGTATTGCATGTTTTCCTCTGACTCACACACTTTGCCATTACTGTATGAACATGCTTGGTTTAGCTGCCTGGAGAGCGGAATACCAAAACCAAGTCATTCTAGTTACCCCAAAGAGGGCCAGCCTAAGTTAGCCAATGAGCCACTGATTCCTGTCAATGTGAGTAAGCTTATTGTTTTGTGGACTTCTGATGTTATTCCATTTTGTCACATAAATTCCTCCTATAGGTGTCAGCTTTTTAGAATTTTTTATTTACTTTGTGATAGCTTATTACTTGGTCAATTTTTATCAATATCCAATACTTGTTTTAAATGAGAGTGTATTTCCTATTGTATGCAGAGCTATATCAGATAAATCTTAAGTATATTATTTAATCTGCTTTATACTTGCTTAATTGGATCTGTTTGATTTATAATTTCTTGATATGATTTATATAACATTTTCTCAATATGATTTCTAATTTCTTCCAGTAGAACCTCAGTTTTTAGCTTTAGATATTTTAAAACTTTGATGTTACATGCCTCAAGTTGTATGATTGATCAATTTCCTGATTAAATAATAGTTTTCTGATGACCATTTTCATGGTTTTAATTTTATATTTCATTTCATTTTTATGGTATTAATATTGCTTTGTTTTTTTAGTTAAGCATATCCTGGGGATTTACCTATCTTATTAATCATTTCAACCAATATTTTAATAAAAATACTGAAGGACTTACAGTAAAAGATTTGAGAAATATTAACTTTGTGTCTTTTACAAAGGAAATTATTGGTACTTTTTAAAAAGATTAATACAAATAGACAAACTTTCTCTGAAGTTGAGAAAGAGAAAATTTTAAATTCAAAGTGAAAAGGAATAGCTACAAAGAGCAGAAAGTACAAATTATTTATAATATAGTATACAGTATAATATAGTATATATAATAGTATACAGCAAATTCCCATTGGCTTTCTATTTACAAAAAAAAAAGAATAGTATAAGAAACCATACAAGGATGATTAAAATCCTGGGTGAGAAATTTTAAAGGGGGAAATATGAAATGCCAGATTGGCACAAGAAGAAAACACAAATAGACCAATAGTTCTTGAAAATCTTGGATTGGTTATCGGGAGCCTTTCCAAGACAGAACCAGGCAAACAGATTACAGCTGAGTTTTAGCAGATGTTAAATTTATAAATTTATAGGATAACACTTATAAGTTTTTCTGAACACAGGCTATCTAATATTTCTGTGATGCTAGAGAATATTTGAAAACAGAATTACATGAAATAAAATCATATTTAATTTCATAAATAACCATAGTGATAAAAATTCTATGCAAATTATAATATACTTTCAATAACTAATATATCAATAGTTTATCCCAGTAATGTAAAGATATTGCAAAGTCATAAAATTGTATTAGTATAACGCATCATGCCAACAGAGCAATTAGTTAGCACTTATTTTTTTTCCTAATTAGCACTTTTGAGTATTATCTTTCTATGTGTAATCTGTCATTTGTATGATTTTGGAGTCCATTAAGCTTATTAAAGCATCTTCTTCCTACGTCACTTAAAGGCAAGGAGCATTAATCAATTTTCTAATGTTAAATAATCCCTGACTTCCTGGGAAAATATTCATTTGGCCATTATGATTTTTAAAATATATTGTATATTTTAAATGTATTGTGTGATGTTTCATACAGAATTTTTTCTATTTGTGTTCTTTAAAAAGATTCACTTATAATTTTATACTCCCTTATTACCTTGTCCAGTTTGGATATCAAAGGAACTTTTATCTCTAAGAGCTGTTTGATTTCAAATTTAATACTATATCTACTTAGATTCTATGTAAGATGCAAAAACAAGATATATTAGCCCATTAATTCTATGTTTCTTAATTTTACATTCTGTAGATGAGCTTATATTTTAGGATTATTTATTCCTTGATTGAATATGGGTACTCATCTCTAAAATTATTTGAGTCCATGTTTTCTTTTAGGAAGAAGGGGAAATAGTGTACATTTTGAGTTGTTTTCCTTAGTGGTTATGATATACTCTTTTTTGCTGCCTTTTTGAACTAGTTTTAATAGATCATATCATTCTAAGATAAATTTTAGATTTAAAATCTATTTGTACTAATTTTAATGTTTATTACCTATATTTGTTATCCATTAATTTAAAAATATGCATGTATCTTCAGTAAAGTGTTTTTTATTCCATATATTATTTGCCTTCTCTTTTTGATTTCTTACTGAATCATGCCAAAGGCTCATTCTTATATTAGTCTTTCCTAGGAGGATTTAAAAAAATTTTGCATATCATAGATGCCAATTAATAACAAAAGGCACTTTGACTCATGTGTTATTTAGAAGCGTATCTTAAAATTTTCCCCAAATGGACTATTTTGAATGTTGCCTTTATATTGATAATCCACTTAATTTTGTTGTGGGCAGAGTTTAACAATTGTTGAGACTTATTTTGGTACATGGTACATGTTTGCCAATGTTCCATTTGTGCTTGAAAAAATATATTTTCCTCATTTATTAGGTTTGGTGTTGTATTTACAGTCTTTACATCAAGCTTATTTGGCTAGTGTGTATGCCCAAGTTTTAGTAATTGGTGGGTACTATATTAAAATTCTTACTATGATGATCTGTTTATCAATGTTTCCCTGTATTTTGGTCAACTTTTATTTTTTGAGGTTGCATTATTAAGTATATATAATTTTAGGAGTGTTTGATTTTCTAAATGATTTGAATTGCCTTTATTATGTATCAACTCTCTTTATATGCCAGCATGCTTTTATGTTAATAGTCATATCAGTCTTTATTTTGTTAATATTTGCATGTATCTCTTTTTCAATAATTTGATATTCACCCTTTCTCTTGTCTTTATGATTTAGCTTTGTCTGTTGTGAGCAGCATATGGCTAGATAAAGATTATCAGATTTCGAGGAAATGTCTAGTATATGGTCATGCTAACCCATAATGACTGAATGTCAACCTTAATATTCCAAATAATATTTCTTGTATAAGAAATATTCTTGTATAAGATTCAACATATAAAAACATTATGTCTTACATTATATTTCATTTCTGAATCAAAATACAGACTTTCCATGATACATCATTTTTTAAATAGAAAAGAATTAATAGAATTTAATAGTAGAGCTAAAGCTAGTTAAGCTTTGAGGTACTAGAAAAAATTATCAAAAATTAATGTTAATTTCCCCTTCTCTTCTGGATATTTTAGATTAGCATTCAAACATGCTATGAACGTATCCCCTTATTAAAAACTCTCTGCCATCTCCCACCCCACACTCCCCAGCATTTGCTCCATCTCTCTGCTCTGCTTCACAGTAAAATTCCTTGAATAAGTTTCCATAATACTTATCTCCAATTCCCTCTCTCATTTTTTCTTGAACCCTTTCACATCCTCTCTCCCACCCAAATTGCTCTTTCCAAGATCATCATGATTAATATTCCATCTTCATCTTACTGACTTATCAGTGTTTTACATAATTGATCATCTTGTTTTCCTTAAGGCACTTTTTCATTAACTTCTGGGTTATCCAATTGATTTTCTTTCTACTTACTGCTATTTCTTGGTCTCATTTGTTGATTTTTCTTTTTCTTCCTAAATTGCAAGCATCAGAAACTGTAAGACTTAATTCCTAGAATTCTTTATTCTTATATATATATACTCCCTCTGTGAGCTTGTCCATTTTACAAGCTTGAATTCCCAAATTTGTATCTCTTTTCCAAAACTCTCTTCTGATCTAGTCAAAATCTCTACTTGACTGTCAAATAAACATCTTAAACTTAATATGCTCAGAAAGAACTCCTCCTCTCACCCTCCCACCCCCACAGCTTTTGACAAACAAGTTCCACCAGTAGTTTTTCCTTATAAGGTTAAGGCAACATGATCCTTCTGTTAATCTGACCAAGAAGCTTTGGAGACACTATTTGCAGAGACACCTAACTATCTCCCATTTTAAATCTTCCATTTACTTATGGATTCTTCTCTACCCATGTTTTATTTAGCTGCATATATTCCCAGCTAGAGACTACATTCTAGATTTTTTATAGCTGTAAATAGCCATATGGCTAGCCATTCCTCCAATGAGACACGAATTAATGAGAAGCATACAATTTCTACTTCATGTTCTTAAAATTGTTTTGTTTGACCTCTGTATTTTCCCTCCCTTTCTACACGTTGAAAATTGACTTTAGTTCTTCTCAGCTACCTAGTAGATTAGAAATATTTAGAAAGGCAGAACCCCCTTCCAAGCTGGTCCCAGGTTGACCCATTTGAACAGTGCTCACCAACACACTTTGGATTATTTGCTTTATTTGTGCAACTTTTTTTTATGATAACAAAAGTTAACTGTCCTTCAGCTAACGCACCATACTTGAGTCAAATCTTTCCAGTCTTTTTGACTTTGCTTATGAAATACATCTAGAATAATTGTTCTAAACTAGGATCAACTTTCCACTCCTGGAAATGTTGGGAGACATATTTAGTTGTCACAAATGAGTTGAGAGTTTTTACTGGCATCTCATTAGAGATCAGAGAGGCCGCTAACCATCCTACAGTGCATAGGACAATCCTCACAAAACAAAATTATCTGACCCAAAACATCAGTAGTACCAAGGTAAAGAAATCTTGCTCTAGAATGGGATCACTTCTCATCACCTCTTTTCCTACTTCCTGCTGCCATCTTTTCTCACCCATTATTGCTGGGTTGCTATGAAGAGTTCCTATTTTCACTGTCATTCCTAATAATCTATTCATCACATAGCAGCCGAGTGACCTGCTAAGAATTATCATCTCACATATTTATAATCGTCCAATGGTCACCCAACTCATTCAGAGTAAAAGTCAGAGTCTTTGTCTTGTTTTTAGCTGTACCATGCAGTTTACAGGCTCTCAGTTCCCCTACCAGCAATTGAAACTGGGTCCCTGGCCGTGAAAGCATAGAGTCTTAACCACTGGACAGTCAGGGAATTCCCAAAAGGCAAAGTCATCTACAAGACTCTCCATCATTTGAACCCTACTCTCTCACCTACTTTTTACAACATTCCAGCCACATTGGTTTCCTTGTTCTTCCTCAAACCAGCCAGACACATTCCTGGATCAAGATCTCGCCCTGCCCTTCTCTCTGTCCAGACCACTCTTCTCACAGAGGTCTGCATGGGTTGCTCACTTCTGTTAGGTCAATGGAAACTTTCTTGATCCTACTCCCTTTCCACAACACTTCATTCCAGCTTTAACTTGCTTTGTTTCTTCCATTGCACTTGCCATTATTGAACAAACTGTATAACTTACTTTTTGCTCTTTATTTTCTATCCCCTGCCACTAAAATGTAATGTGCATGAGGACAAAGATCTTTGTTATTTTTCATCACTGATATATTCCCAGAGCCTTAAAATAGTACCAGGGTACATAGTAGGCACTCACTAAATGAATGAATGATCAAAATTATCTTGGCTCTCCGTACCATACATTAAATAGTGTGGTATTTGTTGAAGGGTATTTGCCTAATCTACCCTTGTCTCTAGCCATAGGCAATTTGCATCTGGTTGCGTGGACTTTATTTCTAGCCTGCAAGGTTTGGGTTTTGTTTCAGTAACAGTTTTTTTCCAACATAATTCAGAAGTTAAGTGTTTTAGGATAGACTTGCCTTCTGACTTTATTATGGGCTCAAATTGGTTTTATGATGTGGCTCTTCAGCTGCTGAGGCAGTTTGAGTCAAGATTATCCTTGCAAAATTTGCCATCAGGTCCCTTCCCCTCTAAGACCACCCAGATCTTGCTGCTGTGTTTTTGTGCCTGCACACCACGGCCACCATGATCATCAGCAATTTTATGCATTTACTGCTTAAGCACTTCAATAGGCAAGTGAAGTTACTTAAGAAGTTCTCCTAAACATTGAACCATTTATACTTTTTCCTCTCATTTGTCTTCCCATTTAGGACCCCCTGGTCTGCCCCAGTTTTATGTGAAAAGAAAAAAGGAGGACATGACAGGATGTATTATTTCACAGTGTTTGAACAGGGTTGCTTTGGGGTAGGACTCAGCTATTTCATCTCCAGATGGTTTTAAAGGCACAGCTAGAACAATTGGACAATTTCTGTTTTTTCCCCTAAGCTGTCTACACTAGCCCATGAAAATCGATTTACCTAAATGCCTCCATGAAAAAAATCTAATGTTGCCCGTGTTATAAATTGTCTTAAAAATGCTAAATGTAGGATGATTCTGTTTGACTGTCCTGAACCCTTCCAGGAATGATGACTCTAGAGCAAAGTCCTCTGGACCCCTAGTATACCAGTTGTATGTGTGTGCTCAGTCGTATCTGACTCTTTGCAACCCTGTGGACTGTAGCCTGCCAAGTTCCTCTGTCCATGGGATTCTCCAGGCAAGAATAGGGAGTGGGTTTCCATTTCATCTTCCAGGGGATCCTCCCAGCCCAGGGACTGAACCCACATCTCCTTCATCTCCTTGCACTGGCAGGCAGATTCCTTACCACTGAGCAATGGGGGAAGTCCTATATACCAGTGCCATTATCTTATTTTCATTTAAGATGACACAGTATATCTTTTATAGATATGCCTTCTTATCAGAAGATAATAGGAACATTAGTTGCCTTTTTCAGGCTCAGGGCATAATATCAATGAAATTCAATTATATTTCTTCAAATTTAAGTCTGTGCCCAAACAATATTTTATGTTTGGGGCACATTGTTCATGCAAGATTTGATTTAGAAAGGTAAATTAGAATCTATATGTATAATTTGAGAAACATTTGGCTTAAATTATGGCATGGGTAACATAATGTAGTAGCTTTTATTCTGGAATATAGGCATTTGGATTTTATAAAGTAATTTTATAGTTTTGATGTAACAAGAAAGCAAAGGCTTTTTTTCTTTTTTAGGATGACATGATTAAAAGGACTCTGTGATCTGTTATTCATCAGTGCACAACTGCTGGCTTTTTATTTGTTTTTGACATTATGAGAAACATGATACTCTTCTATTGTTTAATGAAAAGAACCATTCATTTTGAGTTACTTTGCTTTGAGGTGAAATTAGAAATCCATGAGGCCTAAATGAATATGAGATAGAAAATTCATATCAAAATGTATTTCTTCATAATAATAATGAATATTAAAAAGCATTTTTGGTCTCTATATTTCTTGTCTGTTTAAGGAGCAAGGTTAACCAGGGATAGGAAGGCTAAAAAACTAGTTTGGCAAGGGAAATAAATTATTTTCTAGAGGAATGGTATACGTTTTTCATGTGGTCATAGTCCATAAGTTCATAGAAAACATATTTATTGAGTAACCGTGTAGTCATTTTGGTCCCCGACAAATTTAATGTCTTGCTCTTCTAAAAATTTTTAGTGGCTAGTCATCACAATTTGTTCTAAATTTTCTTAACATTTGGATGTGTTATTAGTAATAAAGCAACTCTCTCAATTTTTCAATTTCACCTTTCCAAATCACATCACTGACCAAATAGTTCCTCTTATAACCAGCCACTATTTACTAAAGACTAGGACAAAATCATGGTTGCTATTTTTTTCTTATAAAATTTCTCTAGTAGATTCTCTTTGGTAGGTGGGTGGCTTTAAGTAATTAATGGAAAGGACAATCCCTGCTCTTCTACCAAAGTGCTTAAAGATCAAAGGGAAGGCCCAGCATTTCATTTGTAATTTTTGAAAGTAGGATTTGATCAGTTATTATCAACTGACAAGGAAAAGAAGAGTTGGAACAACTAAAAGATTTTCAGAAACACCACTTCATCCAAAAGTTACCAACCTTTAAAATCTAGTAGGGCTATGGAAGTGTGATTCTTTTTGCCATTTATTGCCAAAGTAATACAGATAATATTTTGTTTTTGTTGTAATAAAGAAACATGAAGAGACTATGCTCAAGTGTTTGATTTCCCAAGTGACCTTTGAATCATATTTGCATTTTAAACACCAACCCTTGAGTAATGTAAGTATAGTGTTTAACAATAACACAAAGCATAGTGTAAACAAAGAAAATTTCATATGGGAAGTTCTCCTCTGTGAAGAATAGTACAAAGGAGATATTAGGAAAAACCAGATAGGCAGATGGTAAATGGGTGTATGCTCAGTCGTGTCTGACTCTTTGCAACCGCCTGGACTATAGCCTCCCAGGCTCCTGTTTGTGAGATTATCCTGGCAAGAATACTGGAGTGGGTTGCCATTTCCTCCTCCAGGAGATTTTCTTGACCCAGGGATCAAACCCACATCTCCTGTGGCTCCTGCATTGGCAGGCGGGTTTGTTTGTTTGTTTAACCACTGAACCACCTGGGAAGCCTGAGCCTTCATAGGAAGAGAGAAATTCTAGAGAAGTTGAGGAAGACTCTAAGAAGAGTTAATTGATGCTATACTTCACTGTCTTGTCCAACACAATGTGGGAGTGGAAGAACCAGGGCAGATGGCTAACATCCACAGCCTACAATTGGTGTGCCAGGTCCAGGAATCCCCATTTGTCTATTGCAGAGATGTGGCAGTGCTAAGAAAATCAGTGGGACACCTGGAGTTTGTATCCAATGTTAGAAAACCATCAAGAGACAAAAATTTTGTGCACTACAAACCTCATCATAAGAGCTGGTTTGGGGAGGAGCCAAGATGGCGGAGGAGTAGGACCGGGAGACCACTTTCTCTCCTACATATTCATCAAAAGAATAACCGAATGCAGAGCAAACTTCACAAAACAACTTCTGATCGCTAGCTGAGGTCATCAGGCGCCCAGAAAAGCAGACCATTGTCTTCGAAAGGAGGTAGGACAAAATATAAAAGATAAAAAGTGAGACA